>NC_051164.1:64658669-64700988 GCF_013339745.2 Dermacentor silvarum
GGCGCAAAAATCGGGTCAGCACGTACATTAGGGAGGGATATATTTCGCCCACACAGGGAACATTGGGACAAGTGATTGCACCTGACTTGGGCAAAATTATAATGGGCTATAGGCTTACCTTTTTTCATTTTTTTTTCAGGCCAGTCAATGTGCGCGTATTCGTTTATTCATCGTGCAAATCGGCGTCAGCTAGTACATAGGGAGTGATATATTCGCCCAACCAGGGACATTGGGACAAGTGATTGAACCTGACTTGGGCAAAATTATAATGGGCTATAGCCTTACCTTTTTTTTCTTTTTTTTCAGGCCAGTCAATCTGCGCGTATTCGTTTATTCATCGTGCAAATCGGCGTCAGCTAGTACATAGGGAGTGATATATTCACCCAACCAGGGACATTGGGACAAGTGATTGTACCTGGCTTGGGCAAAATTATAATGGGCTATAGGCTTGCCTTTTTTCTCTTTTTTCGGGCAAGTCAATATGCGCGTATTTGTTTATTTATTGCGCAAATCGCCGTCAGCACGTAAACGGGGAGTGATATATTCGCCCAACCAGGGACTTTGGGACAAGTGATTGTACCTGGCTTGGGCAAAATTATAATGGGCTATAGGCTTGCCTTTTTTCTCTTTTTTCGGGCAAGCCAATATGCGCGTATTTTAACACGAAAGTGTTTTATGCCGGGGTCCACCAAGACTTCACTGACGTATTTCCGTCACGGATATGACGTTCTTACAATGTACACGAACATAATACAAAGAAAGAAACCAGAAGAAAAAGTTCCACAAACATGAAAAATTTGGAAATCGAACCCACGACCTCTCGGTCGGCGACGATAGATCGCCGAGCGTTTAACCCATTGCGCCACAAACGCATTTGCAGAGAGCTACACAGACGCGCCTTATATATCTAACACTCCTCCGTGTACCCGCGCTCTTGCTCGGGGCGGTGCCGCCGCCTACGACCAGAAAAGAGAAGTACTGCATTATGACACTAACGCGCACCGACAGTGAACGCTTCGGTGGTCTCAGCACTACGACGCCTCGATGCCAGCATTCGAAGGGACGCTGGCATCAAGAAGCACTACCAACGCCACCTAGGTGGCGTTCACCGTACTCAGCACAGCGGAGCGTGGCCTCCGCAATTAGCTCTGAAAATGTTTCTGAAGTTGATCGCGGAGGCTGCAATTACGACGCGCTGTACGCGCTGATTTGACTCGGTGACGATTCAGTTACGTGCTTTGTCTTGCGCGTTGTATTAGTGTGTCAGTTACGTGCTTCGTCTTTCGCGTTGTGCTAGCGTGTGCAGCGTAGTGCAGCTTCCATATGCACGACGGTTGCTCATGGTCATCGACGTTGGTAGTCGTGATGGAGGAGACGTGCCACCAGGCGTCAGCGTGGGTGCATCAACGCCTAAGGGCGCTTTAGCCACAAAACACCAATAGACATTATATATCAATGTGCAATAAACATTACACTACTTCTGTGAAGACACGTTTCACTTTCGTGTTCTATACCGATTCCTATATAAGAGGGATCAACCACATTTTTTTTCATTCATTGCGCAAATCGGCGTCAACACGTACATGGGGAGTGATATGTTCGCCCAACCAGGGACATTGGGACAAGTGATTGCACCTCACTTGGGCAAAATTATAATGGGCTATAGGCTTACCTTTTTTTTCATTTTTTTTCAGGCCAGTCAATGTGCGCGTATTCGTTTATTCATCGTGCAAATCGGCGTCAGCTAGTACATAGGGAGTGATATATTCGCCCAAGCAGTGACATTGGGACAAGTGATAGCACCTGACTTGGGCAAAATTATAATAGGCTATAGGCTTACCTTTTTTCCATTTTTTTTCAGGCCAGTCAATGTGCGCGTATTCGTTTATTTATCGTGCAAAACGGCGTTAGTACGTACATGGGGGTGATATATTCGCCCAACCATTGTACTTGGGACAAGTGATTGTACCTGGCTTGGGCAAAATTATAATGGGCTATAGGCTTGCCTTTTTTCTCTTTTTTTCGGGCAAGTCAATATGCGCGTATTCGTTTATTCATCGCGCAAATCGGCGTCAGCATGTACATGGGGAGTGATATATTCGCCCAACCAGGGACTTTGGGACAAGTGATTGTACCTGACTTGGGCAAAATTATAATGGGCTATAGGCTTGCCTTTTTTCTCTTTTTTCGGGCAAGTCAATATGCGCGTATTTGTTTATTCATTGCGCAAATCGGCGTCAGCATGTACATGGGGAGTGATATATTCGCCCAACCATTGACTTTGGGACAAGTGATTGTACCTGGCTTGGGCAAAATTATAATGGGCTATAGGCTTGCCTTTTTTCTCTTTTTCGGGCAAGTCAATATGCGCGTATTTGTTTATTCATTGCGCAAATCGGCGTCAGCACGTACATGGGGAGTGATATATTCGCCCAACCAGGGACTTTGGGACAAGTGATTGTACCTGGCTTGGGCAAAATTATAATGGGCTATAGGCTTGCCTTCTTTCTCTTTTTTCGGGCAAGTCAATATGCGCGTATTTGTTTATTCATTGCGCAAATCGGCGTCAGCATGTACATCGGGGAGTGATATATTCGCCCAACCATTGACTTTGGGACAAGTGATTGTACCTGGCTTGGGCAAAATTATAATGGGCTATAGGCTTGCCTTTTTTCTCTTTTTTCGGGCAAGTCAATATGCGCGTATTTGTTTATTCATTGCGCAAATCGGCGTCAGCACGTACATGGGGAGTGATATATTCGCCCAACCAGGGACTTTGGGACAAGTTATTGTACCTGGCTTGGGCAAAATTATAATGGGCTATAGGCTTGCCTTCTTTCTCTTTTTTCGGGCAAGTCAAGTATGCGCGTATTTGTTTATTCATTGCGCAAATCGGCGTCAGCATGTACATGGGGAGTGATATATTCGCCCAACCATTGACTTTGGGACAAGTGATTGTACCTGGCTTGGGCAAAATTATAATGGGCTATAGGCTTGCCTTTTTTCTCTTTTTTCGGGCAAGTCAATATGCGCGTATTAGTTTATTCATTGCGCAAATCGGCGTCAGCACGTACATGGGGAGTGATATATTCACCCAACCAGGGACTTTGGGACAAGTGATTGTACCTGGCTTGGGCAAAATTATAATGGGCTATAGGCTTGCCTTTTTTCTCTTTTTTCGGGCAAGTCAATATGCGCGTATTTGTTTATTCATTGCGCAAATCGGCGTCAGCACGTACATGGGGAGTGATATATTCGCCCAACCATTGACTTTGGGACAAGTGATTGTACCTGGCTTGGGCAAAATTATAATGGGCTATAGGCTTGCCTTTTTTCTCTTTTTTCGGGCAAGTCAATATGCGCGTATTTGTTTATTCATTGCGCAAATCGGCGTCAGCACGTACATGGGGAGTGATATATTCGCCCAACCATTGACCTTGGGACAAGTGATTGTACCTGGCTTGGGCAAAATTATAATGGGCTATAGGCTTGCCTTTTTTCTCTTTTTTCGGGCAAGTCAATATGCGCGTATTTGTTTATTCATTGCGCAAATCGGCGTCAGCACGTACATGGGGAGTGATATATTCGCCCAACCATTGACTTTGGGACAAGTGATTGTACCTGGCTTGGGCAAAATTATAATGGGCTATAGGCTTGCCTTTTTTCTCTTTTTTCGGGCAAGTCAGTATGCGCGTATTTGTTTATTCATTGCGCAAATCGGCGTCAGCATGTACATGGGGAGTGATATATTCGCCCAACCATTGACTTTGGGACAAGTGATTGTACCTGGCTTGGGCAAAATTATAATGGGCTATAGGCTTGCCTTTTTTCTCTTTTTTCGGGCAAGTCAATATGCGCGTATTTGTTTATTCATTGCGCAAATCGGCGTCAGCACGTACATGGGGAGTGATATATTCGCCCAACCAGGGACTTTGGGACAAGTGATTGTACCTGGCTTGGGCAAAATTATAATGGGCTATAGGCTTGCCTTTTTTCTCTTTTTTCGGGCAAGTCAATATGCGCGTATTTGTTTATTCATTGCGCAAATCGGCGTCAGCACGTACATGGGGAGTGATATATTCGCCCAACCATTGACTTTGGGACAAGTTATTGTACCTGGCTTGGGCAAAATTATAATGGGCTATAGGCTTGCCTTTTTCTCTTTTTTCGGGCAAGTCAGTATGCGCGTATTTGTTTATTCATTGCGCAAATCGGCGTCAGCATGTACATGGGGAGTGATATATTCGCCCAACCATTGACTTTGGGACAAGTGATTGTACCTGGCTTGGGCAAAATTATAATGGGCTATAGGCTTGCCTTTTTTCTCTTTTTTCGGGCAAGTCAATATGCGCGTATTTGTTTATTCATTGCGCAAATCGGCGTCAGCACGTACATGGGGAGTGATATATTCGCCCAACCATTGACTTTGGGACAAGTGATTGTACCTGGCTTGGGCAAAATTATAATGGGCTATAGGCTTGCCTTTTTTCTCTTTTTTCGGGCAAGTCAGTATGCGCGTATTTGTTTATTCATTGCGCAAATCGGCGTCAGCACTGTACATGGGGAGTGATATATTCGCCCAACCATTGACTTTGGGACAAGTGATTGTACCTGGCTTGGGCAAAATTATAATGGGCTATAGGCTTGCCTTTTTTCTCTTTTTTCGGGCAAGTCAGTATGCGCGTATTTGTTTATTCATTGCGCAAATCGGCGTCAGCCTGTACATGGGGAGTGATATATTCGCCCAACCATTGACTTTGGGACAAGTTATTGTACCTGGCTTGGGCAAAATTATAATGGGCTATAGGCTTGCCTTTTTTCTCTTTTTTCGGGCAAGTCAATATGCGCGTATTTGTTTATTCATTGCGCAAATCGGCGTCAGCCTGTACATGGGGAGTGATATATTCGCCCAACCATTGACTTTGGGACAAGTTATTGTACCTGGCTTGGGCAAAATTATAATGGGCTATAGGCTTGCCTTTTTTCTCTTTTTTCGGGCAAGTCAATATGCGCGTATTTGTTTATTCATTGCGCAAATCGGCGTCAGCATGTACATGGGGAGTGATATATTCGCCCAACCATTGACTTTGGGACAAGTGATTGTACCTGGGCTTGGGCAAAATTATAATGGGCTATAGGCTTGCCTTTTTTCTCTTTTTTCGGGCAAGTCAGTATGCGCGTATTTGTTTATTCATTGCGCAAATCGGCGTCAGCCTGTACATGGGGAGTGATATATTCGCCCAACCATTGACTTTGGGACAAGTGATTGTACCTGGGTTGGGCAAAATTATAATGGGCTATAGGCTTGCCTTTTTTCTCTTTTTTCGGGCAAGTCAGTATGCGCGTATTTGTTTATTCATTGCGCAAATCGGCGTCAGCCTGTACATGGGGAGTGATATATTCGCCCAACCATTGACTTTGGGACAAGTGATTGTACCTGGCTTGGGCAAAATTATAATGGGCTATAGGCTTGCCTTTTTTCTCTTTTTTCGGGCAAGTCAGTATGCGCGTATTTGTTTATTCATTGCGCAAATCGGCGTCAGCACTGTACATGGGGAGTGATATATTCGCCCAACCATTGACTTTGGGACAAGTTATTGTACCTGCCTTGGACAAAATTATAATGGGCTATAGGCTTGCCTTTTTTCTCTTTTTTCGGGCAAGTCAATATGCGCGTATTTGTTTATTCATTGCGCAAATCGGCGTCAGCATGTACATGGGGAGTGATATATTCGCCCAACCAGGGACTTTGGGAGAAGTGATTGTACCTGGCTTGGGCAAAATTATAATGGGCTATAGGCATGCCTTTTTTCTCTTTTTTCGGGCAAGTCAATATGCGCGTATTTTTTTATTCATTGCGCAAATCGGCGTCAGCATGTACATGGGGAGTGATATATTCGCCCAACCATGACTTTGGGACAAGTGATTGTACCTGGCTTGGGCAAAATTATAATGGGCTATAGGCTTACGTTTTTTTTTTTCATTTTTTTTTCAGGCCAGTCAATGTGCGCGTATTCGTTTATTCATCGTGCAAATCGGCGTCAGCTAGTACATAGGGAGTGATATATTCGCCCAACCAGGGACATTGGGACAAGTGATTGCACCTGACTTGGGCAAAATTATAATGGGCTATAGGCTTACCTTTTTTTCATTGTTTTCAGGCCTGTCAATGTGTGCGTATTCGTTCATTCATCGTGCAAATCGGCGTCACCTAGTACATAGGGAGTGATATATTCGCCCAAGCAATGACATTGGGACAAGTGATTGCACCTGACTTGGGCAAAATTATAATAGGCTATACGCTTACCTTTTTTCATTTTTTTTCAGGCCAGTCAATGTCCGCCTATTCGTTTATTTATCGTGCAAAACGGCGTTAGTACGTACATGGGGAGTGATATATTCGCTCAACCAGGCACTTTGGGAGAAGGGATTGTACCTGATTTGGGCAAATATATAATGGTCTGTAGGCTTACCTTTTTTTCTTTTTTTCAGGCCAGTGAATCTGCACGTATTCGCTTAATCATTGCGCAAATCGGCGTCAGCTAGTACATAGGGAGTGATATATTCGCCCAACCAGGGACATTGGGACAAGTGATTGCACCTGACTTGGGCAAAATTATAATGGGCTATAGGCTTACCTTTTTTCATTTTTTTTCAGGCCAGTCAATGTGCGCGTATTCGTTTATTCATCGTGCAAATCGGCGTCAGCTAGTACATAGGGAGTGATATATTCGCCCAACCAGGGACATTGGGACAAGTGATTGCACCTGACTTGGGCAAAATTATAATGGGCTATAGGCTTGCCTTTTTTCTCTTTTTTCGGGCAAGTCAATATGCGCGTATTTGTTTATTCATTGCGCAAATCGGCGTCAGCACGTAAATGGGGAGTGATATATTCGCCTAACCAGGGACTTTGGGACAAGTGATTGTACCTGGCTTGGGCAAAATTATAATGGGCTATAGGCTTACCTTTTTTCATTTTTTTCAGGCCAGTCAATGTGCGCGTATTTGTTTATTCATCGTTTAAATCGGCGTCAGCTAGTACATAGGGAGTGATATATTCGCCCAACCAGGGTCATCGGGACAAGTGATTGCACCTGACTTGCGCAAAATTATAATGGGCTATAGGCTTACCTTTTTTTCATTTTTTTCAGGCCAGTCAATGTGCGCGTATTCGTTTATTTATCGTGCAAAACGGCGTTAGTACGTACATGGGGAGTGATATATTCGCTCAACCGGGCACTTTGGGAGAAGTGATTGTACCTGATTTGGGCAAAATTATAATGGGCTATAAGGCTTGCCTTTTTTCTCTTTTTTCGGGCAAGTCAGTATGAGCGTATTTGTTTATTCATTGCGCAAATCGGCATCAGCATGTACATGGCGAGCGATATATTCGCCCAACCATTGACTTTGGGACAAGTTATTGTACCTGGCTTGGGCAAAATAATAATGGGCTATAGGCTTTCCTTTTTCCTCTTTTTTCGGGCAAGTCAATATGCGCGTATTTGTTTATTCATTGCGCAAATCGGCGTAAGCACGTACATGGGGAGTGATATATTCTACCAACCAGGGACTTTGGGACAAGTGATTGTAACTGACTTGGGCAAAATTATAATGGGCTATAGCCTTACCTTTTTTTTTCCTTTTTTTCAGGCCAGTCAATCTGCGCGTATTCGTTGATTCATCGTGCAAATCGGCGTCAGCACGTACATGGGGAGTGATATATTCGTACAACCAGGGACTTTGGGACAAGTGATTGTAACTGACTTGGCCAAAATTATAATGGGCTATAGCCTTACCTTCTTTTGCCTTTTTTTCAGGCCAGTCAATCTGCGCGTATTCGTTTATTCATCGTGCAAATCGGCGTCAGCTAGTGCATAGGGAGTGATATATTCGCCCAACCAGGGACATTGGGACAAGTGATTGCACCTGACTTGGGCAAAATTATAATGGGCTATACTCTTACCTTTTTTTCATTTTTTTTTTCAGGCCAGTCAATGTGCAAGTATTCGTTTATTCATTGCGCAAATCGGCGTCAGCACGTACATGGGGAGTGATATATTCACCCAACCAGGGACTTTGGGACAAGTGATTGTACCTGGCTTGGGCAAAATTATAATGGGCTATAGGCTTGCCTTTTTTCTCTTTTTTCTTAATATTTTGTTTAGTGTCCTTTCAAGACAGGCGATTGCGAAACTCCGCGGAAAAGAGAACGAAAGCTATCACTTAAATGTCAAGTCCCTCGGTCAAGGGCGAATGTTTGTTTGTCAAGGGCGAATTTATTTCCTCGTCAGATATTTCCGGCTATTTTATAGTGCAGCGTAGCATCAAGAGGCCCTCATAAAAGATATATTATAGAAAAAAAGGTGGGGGAGGGGGGGAGGGTGCCTACTTCACGCTGAATTTTGCCGCAATCGCTTTGGTGACCGCTGCAGTATGTTTTTAACAAATTTCGCTCAAGAGATTTTTCGTTAGAGTTTGACGGCCATGATTGCTTGCAATTAATTTCAAATTCACCATGCTTTGTGTAAGTACTCACCTTCATACTGCAATCCCTGAACTCTTTGAGATGAGCCAAGAAACCTCCTGTCAGTTCCTGCACAATTCAAAATTGCATCATTAGGCTTATGACAATAATAAAATTTTAGAGTAATATAAATTATTCGAAAGTAACCGGCTTCGGAGACAGAATAGAGGAGTGAACATTGTGTAATTAAAAATAAACGTGATCCTTGAATAAACCCTTTGTCCGTAAAGTTTCGAGACTGATTTGTTTTCTTCTCTAGAAATGATTCCCTAAAACAAATGTTGGTGCGTATATGTAGCGCCATCTTTTCGGGCTAACCTGAGCTATTTATGTTAATTGCTGTGGCAGCTGCTGGATGGCACTACATGTAGAAAAATACGGTGTCACTAGTCGTCTGCGCATTCTACTGCGAGTGAATCTGGGGAGATGGACGTCCACCTTGAACAGCGTGTAAACATAAAATTCCGTGTGAACCTTGGAAAGACAGCCACACAGAGGTATGAGCTCTTTCGTGACGCTTACGGCAACGAGACATTATCGCGGGCGCGAATTTTAGAGCGGCACAAGAGGTTCGTTTCGGAGAGAACGTCGGTGGAAGACGACACAAGGCAGGGGCACCCTGCAACCTCATGGAATGAAAACAACGTGGCTCGGATCAGGGAGATCGCACAGCAAGACCGCAACATTACAGTCCGCATGCTATTGGATGCTCTCGACATTAGTATGAACCATGCCACCAAATTTTGCGTAAGAACTTGGGGTAACCAAAGCTGAATTCCAGACTTGTGCCGCACTCCCTCACACAGGACCAGAAATACACGCGGTATCAGTGAGCGCTAATTTGATCTCCGAGGCAGACAAGGATGCTGCATTCGTCGACAGCATCATTGCTGAAGACGAAACATGGTGTTTTCAATAGGATCCTCAAACAAAGAGGCAAAGCACCGAATAGCGGTCCACATGCTGTCCGGCGTCGAGAAAGGTGCGGCGACAGAAAACCAAAACAAAGATGATGCTGATAGTTTTTTTTTCGATGCCAGAGGTGTCATACACCCCGAGTTCGTCCCACAATTGCAGATTTATATCCGCGTGCTCCAACACATGCGTGATGCACTGCGACGCCGTCGCCCAGACCTATGGGCATTGGACAATGGAGCCTTCTCCACGATAACGCAAGGCCGCACACTGCTCTCAGCGCGACAAAATTTATCGCCAAGCACAGCATTACTGCACTTCCCCATCCGCCATACTCGTCCCACCTCTCCCCATGCGATTTTTTCCTGTTTCCTCGCGTGAAGAGAGCCTTAAAAGGTCGCTGGGTGGGGAGCGCGGAGGCCATTCAAGACGCCACGACAAAAGAGCTGACAGCCCTGCCAAAAGAAGCGTTTTCAAACTTTTCCAAGACCTCAAGAATCGTTGGAAGCTGTGTATAGACTGCAAAGGAGACTATTTCAATTATTTCAATGTTAAACGCATTTTTTAATGGACTCAATCTCGGGACTAAACTGACAAAGGTTGTGTGATATATTTATTTTCTTGTCAGATACTTCCGGCTATCTTTTCGCAATAATGGCAGTAGTGGGTACATGAATATAAAATTTAAAAACAATATACATTACCAAAGTTAATGCAAACAGCAAAAGAGCGTGTAAGGGTACTAGGCGTATTATGACATAACGAAGACGATGGAGTGAAGACGGCACGATGACGTATGGCTTGACAAAGAAGGAATGAGGTCAATCGGATGACTAAGCTTGAATGACTCTGGTGGAACAAAGGAAACGGCATCGCCATGATATATGCATGATATGCACGACTATGACGCAATGATGGCAAAGTAATGGCAACGTAACCACAAAAGCGGTATGAAGACGATGGCAAGACGACGGCCTGTTTGTGTTCCAGCTCCCGTCGCCAATTCGGTGCATCACCTGCCACCTCGAGCGCCTCGGTTCGCACTTTCCTCCGTACCGGAGAAGCGTGTAACACAGCATCTTCCTATAGTTATTAAAGAATATGTCTGCCGAGATGCCGAGACTCAGGAGCCACGACAAACTCGGTGAAGTATTCAAACTAAGCTTCGCTTAAACACGTGTTGATCCGCATGCTTGCTCGTGAACTGGTGCCTCAGTTACACAACGGCTGTTGAAACCAAATCGATATTATGCAGCCGCCCCCAAGCATAGGCTTTCATTCCCGAAGGCTCCATAAATGTAATTATCGCGTGTTATTAGAACTCAACAAACAACATTCTAATATTCGGAATCCAGATCAGAAAGACGAGGCAATGAACACTCTTGTTCCGCTCCTGTTCAATGTTGTACAAGTTAAATGTGCCTCTGTTGTTTTCATTGCATCTTGCAACAGTTCGTTCCTCTGAACGTACAGGATACCGGTAATTCCAGGACATGCATAAGCTGCTAAAGCAGTGAACGCTATATATACGTAGGTGTCGACATTCAAGTGAGATATTGTTAGACAAGCTTATTGGCCGCCGAAAATACTAATTAGGATAAAGAAAAACGTTGGGAATAAATAATTTTTTGCCGTCAGGGTGCCTTCGTGTTTTCTGCTTCTACAAACCTGCAGTCGGTATAGGATATTTTGTTTTGTTCTGCGTATTCTGAACAAAATGCGCAGTGAACGAACAGTTTTGTTCTTTCTCCTGCACTTCCCGCTACAGAATTCGGAAAATACATTTAGATGGTCAAGGAGACATTCAGGATTTATCATCTTGACTGCCTGGGCAGTTCACTGCGGGTAAACGTACATACGAGCTTTGACTACTCATTAACGCTTTTAAAAAATTACTTCTGGAATGATTATGAGGTACGCCGTAAAGGTGGATTCTGGAATAATTTCAACCACCTGGGGTTCTTTAACGTGCACCTAAATTAAGTAGAATTTTCGACCCCATTTTAAAAACTGCACAGCTGGCCACCACTGATGCACTCCTGGCCACTGCATGCCAACGACAGCGAACAATGGTGGGACACTGGACTTATAAGCAAAAGAACAAGCTCTTAGAAACAAGCCAATCGGGTTGCATTACACCCCCTTCCCCCATAGAATTGGGCACAATTATTGCCGGCACATATAAACATGTATACCATTTTTATTCAATCGAGGACACAGTCGAAACGAACTACGAAAGTTGCATGAAAAGAGTAAAAGAAAACAAGGCTGCAGTAATTATTTGTGACGTTTGCAATTAGGCCATGAACCATAATTTTACCATAAATTTAACTTAGCATGAGCTCCCTTTCTGCGAAATATTAACATAGTGCAACCTACAGTGATGATGATACTATCCAAAGCATATATAGGGATTAGCAGTGGTGGAAAACTGTTAACACTTGATTAGGATTCGATTTTTTTTACGAGAGCTGTAGTTCATCTACAACGAGGTAACTTCCCACAAATATTTAGCAAAGCCTTGCACAAATTTTCGCTGTATTCGACATCTGTGTCATTTGCAGTTTTGCCAGAGTGACAGGTTAACTTTTGCGCCTCTCATTCGAACCCTTCATAGCGCTCAAGAGCACTTGCATACGTAATCAATTGCGCAATTTGCCCACCCACTTTGTACTGTGTATTAACATCATCCCTTACCTGGCTTTTACTGACAGCAAACATAAAAAAACTCACTCGTTTATTTTCCTGAAGACACCAGGCCAACGTACTATCACACATAGAAAGACCGCAACAATATTACGGTTCGGTAATTATTTGTGACGTTCCTACTTAGGAACCAACATGAAAATTTGCCGCTTATAAATTCGGCAAAATAATTACAACCACCTTAAACTAGACTTAATAAAGTCGAAAATTTATAAACAAAATCCATGAAGATATACGCACTAGTTAAATACTAAAGTTTAAATTAACTCAATTTCCCACTGCCATGAGGAACGTTAAGTGATAAGTTACCTTGAAAAAAGCGAATCTCTTACATCTGCGTAGTAATGTTAGTCACGTGAGAATACAATTATTTGGGAGTCCTGGGTCATCTGGGCACGAAGGCCATATCACACGCAATCAAGTTTGAAGGTCCGCCCCCTTCAAGCGCAACTGACGCGCATCTGTCGCGTAGGCGCGCCTTGATTGGTGCAATGATTGGACACCACGTGACACTCCACAGCTGCTCCTGCTCTCGCCAGGACCGCAAACATGCCTCGACCGAACAAGGTGAGCGCTGCTTGTACGTCAAGCACTAGAACAGCCAGAGATAGGTAGCTCTAACCTAAACTAACGTAAGAAGATGAATAACAACGTTTAACTCGCTAACGCGCAAATAAGGCGCCACTATAGAATGCTTCGCACCATGATAATTAACCTTAGGGGAATTTCGGCCATAGTTGTTTACAGAACGTAAAATGTTCTAACGCACACTTCTTCAGGCACATAGCAAAACGTAGCTGAAAATGGCAACGTGACAGTTTACAGCACTTGGTAAAGGATTTTTTTTTAACAGGCAGTAATTGATGCACACGAATTCGCCATAGCGTTCAGGCTAAGCTCGCTGAAATTGGTCTCGTTGGCAATTGTAGTTGAGCCAGGGCAGCTGGCTAAATTTTGCGCTGCTCTTAAAACATACTCATCAAACTATGGAACAATTGCGTATGCAATTTATTGAGGAGGCTGTAACTCCCCTGCCCCTCCCTTTTCTCATTTCTATTTGGCGTACACATAAGTCAGCACCTGCCTCGTAGATTCTTCGAATATAAAGGAGGTGGTTTGTATATTTCATTGACTACACCGGAGAAACGAACTATATTCGTCTTTAGCACGCATTGCAGAAACCGAAAGAGCGAGGGTTGAATAATTATTTGAAACGCTTTTATCCTTAAACACACAAAATTTACACCACACAGTGGCGTAACACTAACATTCCCCTTATTTTCGCTAATTAAGTTGCTACCTTTTGCCAATTTTTATGATTCTGAGAAACATTGGATAACGGGAGCTGGACACTTTGAACACTTGAATAAGTAACTTATTACAAAGGCTATAAATAACCTACTGAGATTAAGCACTTATCATTCGTCACACGCAACATACTTCTCACTTTCACTAAACAAAAGCATTGTGTCGCATAGTTAGCCTAGGAGACCGTGCAAAAGCAACTATACGTCTTTGTCAACGCATAAAATTTTGGTCAGGACGAATGGTGAGTAAATATTTTCAAAGCACACAATTAACCTACAAAATTCGCACTTTCGGCATGTATCACGCATTGAGCGGCCCCCAATTCCTGAAAATATGAAATATCTGCTATTTTTAGTCCTCTCAGGCAAGCTGAGAAGCTTTTGAAGCGTTTCATATAACGCCTTCTAACGAGCCCAAAAGAAGGGCTTAGAGGTTTTTATTTAATCCCTTCGGAATAACTTCGAAATGTACCGGCATATTGCCCCCAATTGTTCGCACTTTTTTCAAAACATACACTTCGTGGGTAATGCACCTTATTTCAGAAAACCGTGCAAACTATTATATAACGTTTTCGAACGCGCATAGAGCTAGATGATTAGCTTCACTTTTAATTGTTATGCATAGTCGATGGCGACAACGGTCAGCGTCCGAGACACGGACCGATCGACAAGGCAAATCCAATTTCGAGCACATAACTGATGAGTTAAAAAAGCACGAAAAAAAAACACCTTGTAGCGGAAACGCATTGAAGATGATTGTCATAGTAAGCGAAGGGGTTCTGCTGTCCACTGAAGTCGGAGAGGCACAATGGAAACACTTCCCATGTACAGCGGTGTTTGACGATGGATTCATAAATTATTGCCGGCATGACAACGGCTGCACATCTGAGATTTCACGCACATGGCACGCACTGTGGCAGTTGGTCTAAGGGAACATGTAGATATCCAGAAAAACCGAATGGCACAGCGCACTTCGGTGACTAACTCACCAACCACAGTGTCTAAACCTTCATACGTCAGAAAATTCGCGCCTACAGCGCGTGCGTCTTAGATTTTCCTGGCGTATCTTGCCCTGATCGGAAAAAGTGCCTCCGCCTACCACAACTAAATTGGGGGAGAACGAAATCTGGCAAGTTGCTCAGACGAGAACTGTGCCACCATCGAACTGTCCAAGCACTCATTCATCTTCCCCCTAATGTTCTTGAAGTACTCGTTGACGGTGTCGCTAAGGCTGCTGTTATACGCCTGGTATAGTTTCGGTTACGGAAGCTTCGTCTTGCCGTTCTCGTCGGAAAGTGACGATGCATATTTCTTTTCGCAAACCCACCACGCAGAATAAAAATTCATCCTTCAGCGATGTGTACATCCCGAGTGCTGTTGCAAGACGTCCTGTGGACGACCGAGTTCGTCATCCTTTTTACGTGTTTTCAAGAAATTATTAGGTGAAACTCTCATTCATGTTGCAAACCGTCAGCACAGAGTTTCAGCGCTGCTTTCGCTATAAAATTGCGAGTCCTTAAATTCACATGCGTTGAAGGCTATGACGAGGTTTGCGGGTAACGAACGCACGCCAACTTTTGGATTCTGAGTCGCTTGCTTAGCTAGCGAGCAACATACAGACACACACGCCGCCCGCTTCGATCCCAATTCAGCTTTACTATTTGTTCAACGTCATGACGACCAAACGAAAATTGCTAACTTAGCTTTCGCTATTTGATCACGAAGTATCAGCCCGGTTTTGTCGTTATTATTGATACCTGCCTTCTCAAGTATCGCTGCCAGTCCTAAATAAAATACTTGGCAGATATTTGCCAATCTCAGAAACCGATACATAAAAGACGGCGAAGCTGTGTAAGCGAGTTGATGATAAAATATAGGTGTAAGACACTATTACAGCAAAGCTGCTAATGCGACTGGAAGCGCTCGAAAACGCTATATTCCGATTTTCACGGTTTTTGGAGAAAAATGAATCACTAAAAAGTATATAACTTAAGGAATTCCGCGTTATTTAGGGGTGAAATGAAAACTGTTCCACGCTCGTTTTCGGCTTGTGTAGAAGCGTTATATAAAACCCCTAAAATGTGTTCCCTCTTGTGTTGGATACACGGCAGTTGTCGTTCTATGGTCCCCTTGGTGAACTATGCGAGGCACGGCGTTCATATTTCGTTGAAGTTCATGCACGCGTCGTGCGTGATGAACGATAAATGTTTCATCTGTGTAGCCTAAAACAGCTTTTGTACAAAGGTACTTATTAGTTTGTACGAGCAGACAACGTTGCAGGGTGTCCTACTGTCTTTATTCGCCATATTTCCCAATGTCATAATGCAAGCGCACACGTAACCACCTTCAATTATTGTGAAAGTAGCTTGAATGTTAAGTGTAATTTGTGGTTAAACGTTCGTGCTTTTGGTCTCAATAGAAGCTTTGCAAGGAATTACTGAACACTCGCTTATCTCTTCATTTACATGTGTCATATCAAGTTTGCGTTTCTTCCGGTGTGCTCGGTATATAAACACAGCACCTTGTTTATACTTGGCGAAATAAGGGGCCGGTTAGGGCTAATGCATGTACTAAATTCGGAATATGTTGGTAAATGGCGCCATTTGTAATAAATTCCCCATTTAAATGCTTCGGAGCATTATGAGTGTGTTTTATCTGCGGCAATAACTTAAGTTTACCTGCATTTGATAAAATTTTTATAAGAGTTTTGCAAAAGTCCTTCTCGCATTTATGTGATGTATTCAACAGCCATGCATAATACATCAATTTTGTACGCTTCAGTTGTACTATTATATGCAATGGATAGAATTGTGATACACAGTTGTAAACTTAATATTTTCATTTTCTGAAAATTTCCACCTTTCACCAGTTTTTGTAAAAACATCGGTGGATGTCCTCAATATAAACTCCGCCTGCAACAGTCAATATGGTTTAGCTTTTTCTTCAAAACGCAACAAACCTAATTAAACTTTGGGCACTGGTTGCTTAGAGGAAAGAATTCCTCCTTTCATAGGTATTTCGATAAGAATCCCCGAAATAAAGCTTCCTTTTAAGTGTGATGCGTCCCAAAGTTTAACGTTAATAGCTTAATTAGGAGCAAAACAACTAATTCATGAAGCCTAGTTTTTTTCGGTGTTTCCACGTGTCATCCAACGTTCGCCACGTAATGTGCAGGCAGATTTCCAAGCTAGGGCAGCAAACCTGATCTTCCCCTTTCCTTCTGTCGCTCTCTCTCTCTCTCTCTCTCTCAATAAGCTGCGCGTGCAAGGGCCCCGGAGTGTTATGACTGTGTTTCATGAGTGGCGTAAAATACAGGCTGCTGCCCTGACATAAATAAAAACGCCACAAAAAACAAATTTAGCAGAAATAAGGCGAGCAAACAAGATAACAATGTGTGTAATGGAATGCATGTGAAGTAAATACTAATGTTGGCAAAGTATTTCTTAAACGTGTGTTTAAAGATTCATATGAGCATTTTACGCTATGTTACCCAGTGCCCCGAGAGAACTCTAGGTTACACAAAGTTTACATTTGGCGAAAAGACGGGGAACATTGTGGATCCTGTGTCTGAAAAATTGAAAATGTATCACTTAATCACTTTCTTTGCAATAAATAGCGCGATCAAGCTCTCCAGAGTATATAAGACTGACTGGTACGAGTTGCACAAAATTTTGGCACCCAGCTATGGTATTTCTTCAAATGCTACTAAGATAAAGCCTGTCAACAATAGCGAATTACTATGGTGAATCTGCGTGTGGGTTAAATACACCTTTCCTAAACAATTTCTTAAGCCAGTCTTCGGAATTTTCACCGCTGCCGTTTTCAGCTACGTTTCCCGATTTCCGTAAAGAACTCTTCCCTACACAATGTTTATATTTACCACAAATGGGAGGCACCTTATTTGCAATGCGTCCGAAAATTTGAACGTTACTGGCTAAATTGGGAGCCTTAAATATTATTACTCAACCCTCGTTTTTGTGCTTTTTCATGCGAGATACTAGGTTTGCCTGGTGTCCTTGGTTAACTAAAGAAGGCAGCTTCTTTATGTTTGGCGAGAGTAAGAGCCACGTAATGGGTGATGTATAAGCGAAGCTGAGAGTGATTGGGTTTATTAGGGGTTTTGCAATAAATTACTTATGCACGAACTCCTGAACGTTTTACGAGCGCTTAGAATTGAGAACGCATCCCTGGCTGGACAAAAAAAAACATTACCAAGATTACATTTGGCGGACATAGGTGTAAGGCTATGGGAAATATGTGCGATAGTAACGCCATTTGGAAAAATATTGTTCTTCCAAAAAATTCAAGCAAGTGTTCGAAAGTTTCATACTGCCGTTATCAGCTAAGCTTCCCAATACCCCGAGATAACTCGATTTGAGTTTTTTTGCGATTTATGTTTGTTTGAAAGGCGGATCCTCTTCAGCGACAATGTATGACCTTAACGTTAAAATTAACCTTTCGGGTTTCACGTGCCAAAACCACGATATCAGTATGCGGCACGCCATAGTGGGGGACTCCGGATTAACTTTGACCACCTCGGCTTCTTTATCGTGCACCCAATGCACAAGCCACGGATAAGTTTTTGTAGCGAGAGCTACATTGGCCATATTCTCGCCGTATCGCTGTGGTCGGAGGCCGCACCGCGAGCTGAGCCGTTGCCTGGCAACCGCCGCAGTTGGCAGCGCCGCTCGCCGCGCCATCTGGCATGAGGTGAGAGGAGGAGCCAGTGAAACCGCGAGCTGAGCCACTGCCTAGCAACCGCCGGCGTTGCATCGGCGTTGCCGGCGTTGCATCACTGGAGGAGCCGGCGTTGCATCGTATATATAGAAGGGGCGGCTCGGTGGGATTCGTTTGCAGATAAGGAAAGTGAGTCGGAGAGACTGAAAGAAGCCAGGCTTCGTCGTCGGAACGAAACCAAGAGGAGGCAGCGAGCCGAGGAGACGAAGGAAGAACGAACCGCACGCCTCGAGAAGCGTCGTAAGTACGAAGCGGCCAGGCGAGTGCATTCAGATGAGGATGGTTCGTCGTCTAGTTCGCGGATCAACGACGGAATGAAACACCAAGCTAAACAATAACATTAACCGTACCTCTCACTACGCACACCCAGGCTTAACTGAGTTAAGCCACAGCCAATTTTCTTTCTGTCTTTTTTTTTCATTTCGCCCTTATCTAAATGCGGCCGCCGCGGACGGGATTTGATCCGGCGACCTCGAGCTTAGCAACGCAACATCAAAGCCACTGCGCCAACACGGCGGGTGAAACTTTAACATTATTTGCCTAATTATAAGCGTTGTAAACCATTAATAAACCATGTTTTCGCGATCTTGCATTATACGAGGCTCGCAGTATGTTTACCCGGTGTCCTAGACGAAATACAAACAGCATCTTGTTTGTTGGAAAAGTTATAAAACTGGAGGCTGGTTATAAGTAGTGTTTAAATGAAACCCACAGAGTGTGGACAAATTACTGTCTTAGGCGTAAATTACGTATACACGCCATCCGGAGCGTTATAACTGTGTTTTCAGAACAGCGCAGAATTTATAACCTGCTGCCCTGTGGGAACTGTAAACGCCAACAAGATCACATTCGGCGATAATGGGGAAACACTATGGCCTATGTTCTTGCAAAGTAAAAGGTGTGTGGGTTAATTACTGCATTTGCAACTTCTTCACTAAATGCCCGAATACGTTATATGCTGGCAAAGTTGCAAATGAGCAAGTCATATAGGGGCAACGTCCTAAAGTATGTAATTTCAGTACAGGCCACTGAACTGTTTATTGCAACTGCGTGCAAGAATCAGCTTGACTGGAAATTGGGTTGTGATTCTGCAAGGTCACTTAAGTCTTTAGCTTTTTTTTTTTCAAAGGCGAATGCGTGTAGACAGTGCCGACTTACTTTTTTAGCAGCCTGCTTCCTGATGTCCGTTCCGAACCTGGTCAGAAACTTGGCCTTGTGATCAGTTGTCGTGTGGTAGACACTGCTCGCGGTAAGGTTCTCGTCCCTGCAAAGGTGGAACAGAGGAAGAACCATCGAAGATAGTATCTACGGCGTTTAGTGGCGTTCTCTCATTCTGTGGCGTACGGTCATTCTGATTACGTGCACCCAATGACCACTCAATGACACTGTACCAAATCATTATTGTTTACCTAAACATCACAATGTACGCGCAAGTCACTGACTTGCGTCCATCCTCCAAAATCAAAGCAGCTTAATTGCTGTCAATCAGGTGTATGCTCTAATCTACAACCCTAGTAGTCATGACAATCGCAGGGTTGGAATAAACAGGGATATTTGACTTCGTAAATGTTAAGTGATTCATCAAAAAATGTCTTCACGATTTTTCCTGCGTCACATATCTATATTTGTCTTATTTATTGCATTAAAAAAGTACCCGCCCCTATTATTCATTTCCATTGCAAATATTTTTCAATCCTTGTGTTTTATTCTTTATTCGCAGAGTGGGCGCCGGCCGCTTGGTAAATACATTTATTACTGTGAGACCAAACTAACTGACCATACTCACGTTTGCTCCTAAAACTGTGGTCGAGATTAGGGCGAGCGATTATCTCCAGACCATTTTATTTTTGCGGTCTTGCTTGGCTAGTAAATAATACCTGATCGTGTCGTTCCCTTTGTTGGAGATGAGATATGGCGATGATTAAGCAGCTGGAGGACGTGACGACGGAGCAGTGCCGCCTAGGGAACGAGGAATCAAGCTGGCCGTTTCGTATGACGTCCACGTCGGCCATCGTCTTTTGGCTCGTAGTGGGCACTGCGCTCACGATATAGAAAACATAACAACCCGACCATATAAATGGTTAGAACGGTCTATGATATTAACAGTGATGCAGCTTGCTTAGCGTGGTTTCGTAAAGTTGGAATACCGAATTCATGGCAGAAAATCAGTGCTGAAAACAACCAAAGTACGGTTCTTCGTCTAATTTTTCAGCGAAGTTGTGAATGCGGCTAAAGAACACGTCACCACCACTACCACCACTTCAATGTTCGCGTTTTCTTTTAAGAAAAATTCAGAGCCCTTCCACTGTAGAGAAAAGGGGGGTAAGCGAAGCTTGTGGCAAGACGACGCTGTCGTTCCGCTTCGTTTGCCCTAAACTCACTGTCGGCGGCTCTTCGCTGACGTTTGACCTCAACATCGCGCTTCCAGCAACTCGGGGTCCGTGGATCTTCGCTGACGTTTGGCCTGGGCTTCGGAAGACTCTCACACTAGAATCGGACGACGAGCTTCGTTTACCCCCATTTTCTCAACAGGGGAGGGCTGGTGCTTTTGAGGGTAGTTCAAGGGCGCGTTACAGGCCCCGAGCCCACAGAGGTATGTGCCATTGAGCTTGGACCCTTTCTGCGCTATCACCAGGACCGGCCCACTTTTCAGCGTGACACCACCATCACCGCCGCCGCCGCCGAAACTTGTGAGCCTATAAATCTTCGTTTAAAATAAACTACATAGCTAATGAGGTTTATATTTTGCGAAAATGTGACGAGCAACAGGCGGCCAAATTATTGCAGTAATTGTTGGGTGTGTCCGTTAGGAGTGAAATTAAAATTGCCAAACTGTCGTTTTTGACCCGTCTAGAAGCCCCTTCATAGAACATGGCGCGTTTAGAAAGTTTCTTCGCTTGCATAAGAGGACTCAAAACAGGGAAAATTTCATACTTTGAAGAAATTGTGGCCATTGTATGGGTGAAACGTACCAAACGTTTCGAGTGTGCAGGGTAATTATGCACTTTCAAAATAATTACTCAATACTAGTGTTCACCCAAACTTTGTGCTGTACAAGGCATGTACTTGCTTTTTCCCGGTCTTCTCGGCTGACGGTACAAGGCAAGTTTTAAATTTCTTTGAAGTTGAAAGCACGTTATGAGCGACGAACGATAATTGGTTAATCTGTGTAGGCTATTTATAGCCCTTGTAGATTGTTACTTATTTGGGCGTTCCACAGCGTCCCGCTGTCGTTATCCACAATGTTTCTCAGGATCATAAAACCACTGAACTCGACACCAAGTTGAAATTCAGTGAAAAATAGGAGAAATGTTAGTGTACTGGGTGGCAAAAATTTCAGGTTTCTTGAACAGAAGCATTGGAAGCAGAGGCTCAGCGCCGACGACGAGGACACCCTGTCGTTCAGAATCAAATTATTTGCCATAACATACCGCGAATTCAAAATACCTAAACAGCTGTGCTCGAAATTCGCATTAGAGAGTATCGTAATCGTCTCTGAATTTTTCTGCCCACCGATACCTTTTCATCTCGGGTCACGTACTCAACTACCAACTGTTCAGCATTTTTTAAGAAACCTCCTGATACTCTTCGACACTTCTTTATGGGTTTCGCGATTACTTTCGCGCAGAGAGATAGAGGGAGAGGGGGGGGGGGAGTGCATAGAGAAAACTGCGCTATTTCTTTTTCCCTGCAGGACGCGAAGCGCCTATGTGAGCCTAACCATGTCTTCAAGGGAAGGAGGGAATGAGAGAGAGAGAGAAATACAGGAGCATACTCCTAATAAAGTATTCCCTCCAAGAACCTGGTTTGAGTGTTGGTCACATTAAAGACGGGGAAATGGAAGAGGCACGTACTGACGACTGACAACCTATGCTTGCAGGCTAGAGCTCTGCGTACACACTCGCATGAGATGCACCAGGACCACGATGGAAGATGTATAGGTGAGGATACAGTGGCCCACACCGGTCCTCGATAAAGTCCGCTAGTTTCTCTACGCATCACTAGAGGGCTGTTTCCGCAGCGGCCCGGGGCGTAGCGAGCCGCAATGCTTTCTATGGGGAATACGCGCTTTGTGAAGGCCATTTTTCCGGAAACTGCTGCTGACGAAGAGAAAAAAATACTTTCGCCGCATTCCTTACAGCTGGTTACTAACTCCACTTTTGTGAAGCTGCGGCTTCGTGCTCGTTTAGTTGAAAGCGTAGAAGGCAATGGATTTTGGCGGGTTATTTGAACCTGCTACGCGAGTAAGCGCCGGCGCCTTTATAGCGGAGCATAACATTGGTTCATGTCTTGTTCTGTTGACCGTTTGCTCGTTCTTTTCTTCGTGCGTCAGTTTGCCTGCTCCCTCGTTGGCCCGTTCCACGCCCTGATCGTTTGTTCGCTCGTTGGTTTGTTCCTTATATGATTGCAGCATTGGTTCCAGCTTTCGTACACACCGCTCGTTCTTTACTTCCGTGCCACTTGCTTATTATACCATTAATTCACTCAGTCGTGTACTCGTTCTTGATTTGTCCGCTTGTTCCGTTGTTTTAATGCGAAAACACTACCAGCCTACCAGCCTGGATTCCGCGGCTGCATCTCTGCAAGGATGCATGCATGCAAGCATGCGTTCCACTGCTGCAGTTTTCAACGGAGCACTTGCAGCCCATCACTGCAGTTTACCGATCACCACCGCGCCGCTGGGGCAGCGCTGGCGTAAAATCGCAGTCAGCTTGCTTAAAGAGCTACGACGATGCTGCCGGCGATGACGTAAGCAACATTTCAGGCCATGCGAACGGCGTGTGCGACACAAACGAGCTGCGCGATGTCATCTGATTGTCATCTATCGCAACGAGATCTTTCGTGTGTTTTTGTTTCTTATGGCAAAGGTTCACCGCTAGGCCGGGCTGACGCTGCGATCAGCGGCCCGGTTCGCAGGAGCGTGGCTGGTACTTTATCTGGGTCGCTTGTCCCCTGTGCATCGCCCGTGCTGTGTCCTGTGCATCGCACCTATACATCTTCCACAGTGACCGGAACTCGGTATAAGAGGACGCCTTCTATGGAATGAGCCTTGCACGGTACTGCGCAAGCGCTGGATAACGAAACTTTAGAAGGGATAGAGCTTGGCGTTTACAGAAGTGCTGAAAGACTGTGTTCATGATCTTGGCCAATGGAAATCTTTACCATGGGGCTTCCTAACTGAATGATCTGACCTCGCTGCCACTAAACCGATTAGCATGAAATTTGTTGCGCATGAAAAAAAAGGAGGAGGCGCGGGTATCGATCTCTACTGGTCCACGCTTGCACATCCGTGATTCATGTCCTTCGTTTTAACAATATCAGCTAAGAATCGGAAATGTTTAAGAAACAATACATATTTGAAAGATGCTCCTGCAGCAATTTATAAAGAGGACATCCATAATTGCTTTCAAGAGGCCGTATTGGCGAAGCATAGGTGCCCACAATTCTTCAACGAGACTAAGAGTTCAAAAGGAAAGCAGCATCTTGGATATTAACACGTTAGAACCGAATACACATATCACAAATAATCACCGATTTAGATTTGTTAGTGCGACATGAACGCACAGAGTCCTCAAAGTGAAACCGTCAGTAATTTCAATAAAAAAAAGCCATGCTAACTTCACAACTGCTGCTTGTAAAACGCTTGAGTGTAGCAATTTTTCGCGAACTGGTAGTTCGACGAGTACATATCTAACAAAAAATTCTTAATTGCTCTTTATATTTCTGGTTACAAATACATTAGATGGCATGAAGACAACCGCACTGGAGCATAGCGTTTTATCTTACATTTCTAAAGAGTCCATGCTCGGTTGCATTCATCATGAAATTCACCGGACGGTAACGCTAATCTTGCATTCAGATGCGGAGGCTCCGATGCAATGATGATGTAAACAAGGAGTTAGTATACTAACGTAGATGGATACCCCCTGCCCTTTCCTATTTGACGTAGCCGATAACGTATAGCACATCAGTCTAGCTAGAAGCCGGACCTAACTGATAACAAGTCTGCTCGTGCTGCTGGCTGACAAAAATAAAGCTGGCTTCCACCTTTTCTCCCGCAATCAGCTGCGTTACATCGGAGGTTCAGCTCTGAATCTTAACTACCGTCTCTAAATACTACATTAGCGTACTGAGTATTAAACTTGATCCTGAATATCTGGGAACACGAATGCTCGAGAAGAGTCGAATAAAATGGTGTTGGCTTCAAATCGGATTAAAATTTCTGGGGTTTTATACGGGCAAAACTACGATATGATAATGAGACACGCAGTAGTGGGGGATTCTGGAAATTTCGACCACCTGGGGATCTCTAACGTGTCCCGAATGCAAGGGACACTGGTGTTTTTGCATTTCGCCCCTATCGAAATGCGCGGCCGGGATTCGATCCCGCGACCTCGTTCTTATCGGCGCGACACCGCGGCGCGTATTGACGACGTGATGTAGTTAGGATAGTTTCTCGACGACATTGTCAGTCATTCGAAGGGTTGAGAAGTTTGTCGCCAATTGCAAAAGTAGCTGGATATCCGAAAGAAGTGTCAAATAAAACGGAGTTCTCTTCAAATCGAATCGTCTCTAACTTTCCGCATAAACGTATATGATAATCACTAAATAAAGAAAACGTAGCTATTTTATTTGTTAATTATTTACTAGCTGACCGCGCAAATTATGATCACCAGAGTGGATCTGCCACCTCTGGAAGCAACATTTGCAACTTTAGCATAGTCTCACCATAAAAAAAAATACTGATAGCTTAACTTTGACGACCTCGTAAAATCAACTATGAAAACATGTGTTCATTCGGGTGCCTTCAACAATTTTCAAGAAACAGCTCCACACGAGTGCGCGAGCAGCGGCCCGTTCATTTTGCTCACGGTTTTTTTTTTTCCCCGCTTCGCGCGTTTGCAAGATATAAGATTAAGGGCTGACAGTGACAAAATAGTTTATCAAGCGGAAGTACAAAATCGCACATCTACAGCACACACTGCGTCCTCTTTTCCTTCTGGTACTGGCAGTCAAAGGCAATCCGGCGTTTCTGGCTGCGTTTACAGCCGCTTTGCAAAGGTCCTTCCTAAACATTTGCGCGATAAAGATTGGCGATTACGAGCGTAAGCTACAGAGCATACTGTTGGGGCCAGATAACCTGCAGCAGCAGCCGATATTGCAGGCGCGACATAATATGCGATTGCGAAGAGCGCCTTGCCCGTTTTCGGAAGCACGCTATCATGGCTTCCTCGTTCCGAGCTTATCTTCATTATAACCGAACATTCTTCTTCTTCAAAAACGTGCGCGCTCTATGCAGCATGTTGTTATCAGGCTGAATTTCTATTTCGTTGAGCAATTAACATAACAGCGCACACTTACCCAAGGAAGACGTGTTGAACAGAAAGCCGACTTGTCACTAAAATTTTATTCGAAAGACGCTGCCTAGGCTGAGGGGCATTAACGATAACATGCCTGCGTAAAATCAGTACACGTCTAATTGTATACATGGTCTTCTTTGAGTCTTTTTTTTCCGCTGCTAATACATTGATTGAAGATGAACCAAACAGCCAAAGTCACAGTGCCAATGTTACCCGAGTACATCGATAACACACGTTGCTAATCGTAAACACTAAACGTTTGCCCCTCGGAGTTATCATGCCCATCAAATGCTCGGCTGTTCCTGTGCGTTTTCATAGTTGCGCCGACGATTGTCGCAAAGAAAAATAGCGTCTATAATCTGACGTCTTCCTTAGCTTCGGGATTCTATTACGCCCTGGTTTCTGCATTCTAGAGGATAACTACACGGTTACTCAATGCACATAGTCCTGTCCTTGAATGTCATGCGTTGATTTTAATAATTCTTGTCTTGCGTGGGTGGCCCCGTGGGCTAAATCAGCCTGTAGCTACGATGCACCAACAGAACATGCCCCTGTAGCATTACCTTTAGTCGGTTTAAGTTAGGACAGTTGTGACTTCTGGTAAATCTGTAAGACATGACTTAGATTATTAACGGTACCCGAGAACAACAACAAAGCCCGTAGCAAATTTACGCAAAAGAAACCGGACTTTTCGTAACGATTACTACCAGTACCACCCCGAAAGGATTGCTAGTAATTTTACAACAGGCTTCCACAGTATAGTTGAAGCATCCACCTTTCCTGAACGCATCGATCGACATGTCAGTCGTTCGATCCGGACAAGTGTTTCCTCATTAACGTGCCTGTAAAAACCATCCTGTCCATCACACCTAAGTCGCGACTAAAACACACATAAAAAGTTTCGAACTAACTTCCAACAATTCTTGGACAGTCGCAGCCAGTCATCACTGGTGGTGGATCGAATGGTTCGGAC
The DNA here is from genome assembly GCF_013339745.2 of Dermacentor silvarum. NCBI lineage: Eukaryota > Metazoa > Arthropoda > Arachnida > Ixodida > Ixodidae > Dermacentor > Dermacentor silvarum. The sequence goes on from NC_051164.1 coordinate 64,685,196, forward strand.
GCGCGGCACAATATTTATGCGTGTAAACAACCCGATCTATCTTAGAACCACTCTTACGAACTAGACATTCAACCAATTACCAACGAGGTTGCATCGGGTTTCCAACTAGTTCCTACAGTCCGAGCTTGACGCGTCGTCCTGAAGATGGTTTTGACACACATGTGTGTAACACGTAAAAAGCGAGAGATTCATTTCAATAGCAACCGCGTTGCTGTGGATTCCAACGGCGCCGCACCATCCCGAGTCGTAAAGTCATGTGATCGCGGTAAAGAAGTAGCTTCCGCTACTATATTCACAAGAATAGTCAACATAACTAACCTGGATAGTTGGGGAAGCCATGAAACATTGCGCGAGGACTGCGGCATCGTGCCCCGCGAACCTGCTGCACCGCGGCAAAGGAAGAGACTGATTTATCAGGTCACGTGACGGATGGCGTCAGTGATTGACGTTGCCAGAGGAAATGCTTGAATTCGAGCTGAACTTGAACTCAAATTCAGCGGGCTGAGTTTCAAGGCCATGGAGCACAGTGTCGCATTGTCCAGCAGGGGAATGAAGTGCCAGCGCAAGGGCTGCATTGATTGTTCATGTTGTCTCTACCTTTGAGAATGATTTTTTTTTTGTATTCCCTTTGTTTCCTTTACTTTATTGTTTTCGTTTTCTGAATACGTATGTACACGTCTTACAAAATGCCGAGTTCATCGACGATATTGTATCGGTGTAACGTACAGTTTTAATTGAATCATTGCTCTTTGTTACGCGCACGTGTTTTGAGATTGTTATTTGAAAGTGACCTTGACTTTGTGCTCGAAAACCTTCTGGCTGTTTTTTTCTGCTTTTTTGTTCTTTGTATTTTGCTTTTTTCTTCTCTTTTTCTCTTTTGTTCTGAAATCTGTACCTAACGGAACGCTAGTATTTCGTTGTTAACCACTCCTGCCCTGGCTGCCAAAAGGCAGCTGGCTGTATTGTAGAAATAAAAATAAATAAATAAAATTGCTCGTCGATTCAAGCACGCTGAAGCAAAATGCTCGTCAATGTCTACATGTGTGTGCGTTTGTTGTTATTTGCTTATAACTACGTGGTAATTTATTTGAACTTATTAGACAATAAAATGCTGTAAAAAAAGGTGGTGAATAAGCTTTTTAACGTTTCCGATATCATGAATTTACTACCTTCAGGTTGTGAAGCTTCGTAGAACTCGATTGCTTAAGCCTGGGTCGCTAATCGCGAACACAATCTTTTTTTTTTTCTCGCTGCCTGTCATGGAAAGAGGCCGGTAAGGGTTGTAACTAAGTGTTCAAAGCAAATTCATCACTTACAACAAATCATCCTGTTGTAAAAGCAACCATTCAACTTATTCTGCACGTGCTGAGAGTCTTATTCCCTTCATTGTTTTCAAATGAAAGATTGTTTCGTAATTTTGGCAGATAAAGTGCAGTTAATAAAGCCAGTTAACGAGAATCAGTAAATCTGTGTACTTTCTAGAGATAGGGTGGGGGAACTCTGCAGTCGAAATCATTCCCGAATCCCCGAATACCCGAGATTCCGGAATGGAATCGGAACCCGCATACTTCCATCACACATCGATTTCGGTACTTTCGTAATTAGTAAGGTCATCGAAAAACTGGTTTATAACCGCTTTACAAAGTGCATCTGTAAATGTAATATTATTTTCTCCTTATCAATTCGGTTTTCGCAAAGATGTTTCTAATGAACGTGTTCTTTCTTTTACTGATCGTATCTAACAAGCGATAGAAAGCGGTATCTTGTTCGGAGCAGTATCCGTTTACATTACGAAGGCATTTGACACCATGGACCATGAAATTCTATTAAACAACCTTATATACTTTAGTATGCCTGGCCCACCTTTACAGTTGATTAGCAACTAGATTAGTAATCGGTCACATTGTTGAAATTAACAATTATAAATCTCCAGCAAAAATATTTATTCGAGGGATTCCACAGGGGTGCATTCCTGGACTTCTACTCTTGCTCTTATTCATTAATATTCACCCGCAGTACTTTACTATTCCAGTTGTCTTTTACATGCAGATGATACAATCATTTTCACTGCCGATAAACCTCACAATTCTATTGAAAAAAAACTTAGTACAGATATTTTGTCATGTTCATGCCTCTTGTTAAGCAATCTTGATGTGTGTTAATCCTTCTAAGACTACATTTGCGCCACTGAATTTCCCCCTGTTACTCATAATCTCTAGTTTAGCAGTTTTGCTTGACACTCATGCTCTACTTCTTTCTGACAGTACCAAGTTTTTTTTTAGTGTAACCCTTGAGAGGCACTTCAAGTTTGATGACATTCATGTCACATCGCTGCGTCAAAAAGTTTCGTTTGGAATTCATGTCATTATTAAGACACGTTCTTACTACCCATTATTTTATCCCTATATTACGCTTACCTTCATAGCCGTCTTTCTTACTGCTTGTCATTCTGGGGCAGCACATATCCCACACGCCTCAAAACCGCTTCAACACTTACAAAGAAATCAAGCTGTACGACCTTTGACATTTGGCCCATTTGTATTTAATTATCCTTCCTCTCTATGAGTTTTTTTTTTGTCATAACCTATCCATCTTCGCTGTTAAAAATCGTATCAATATCAACAAAACCTAATTTGCAGAGCGACACAGCCTACTACTCCCAAAAACTAGAAGTAACTATGGAAAGGTACTCTCAAATGCGCGGAGCATCAGCTAGACGACAACATGGTGACCGAGTATTTAAATTACAGACGGTATTCTGGAGAGCTCGCTTCTCGGAAAGCGCTGCTAATTTTGCGCGCGAAAACGAGAGAAAAACAACGCTCCCTGCTTTGTCATCATATGCAATGAAGATTCTTACAGTAGGAACTGCAACCGTTGTTATATTTTAATTGTTTTGTTTAAGTTTGTGGCTGCTCCGTGTTTATTGTGCTTAGTTTCCTTTTCTTTTTTTTCTTGTGCAACATGATATTGTACTTAGTTTTGAAAACGTCTGCACTTTGTTCTATCAAGACTTGTAGATCAAGAACTTGCTTCACTTTGTTCTGCATAGAAAAAAAAGAATAAACTTTGTGCAATCAAATGAAAACTATAAACGGTGTCCTTTATGTTCTTGCATTTTGCAAACGTGGTGACAGAATGTCACGGGTGTTTAAATATAGTATTGAATTTATGATCCTGCAAAACGAGGCACACATTTTGGCCTTCTATGCAACATTCGTTCGTGCCCGCTTGTCAGTGCCCGCCTGTCTCCACCTTCGTTGTAGTGTTTTTTGCGCAACATCAGCTCGACATGCGCCAACAAGGACGGACTCCTTGTAACATGTGGTTTAATATGCTTGCTTAAAAGGTTATTAGTCTACTTCTGTAAATTTGGAGCTTTTCCGTCTATATTTGCTGATAAATTCATTTAGCCTTAATTAAATAAAACAACGTGGTAAAAAGAGCGCCAGCCCTTGACCCTCTCCCCCCCCCCCACCCCGCCTTTCGCTCAAAAAGGTATAACCAATACCTAGTTGATGTGGAAGACTTGGTTGGGTCAAGAGAGTTTTCCAGCAGGAAGCGGCCCAAATCGTAGAAATTCTTCTAAAGTTGATGCAGTGACGGTGTCTTTACGGCTGTTGCGCTTCCGCGCGGAATTCAACAAAAGGAACTCAACTCGTAGCCACAGAATTAATGAAAATAGTCATGAAAAAAAATAATGCATTATAAACAGAAAATCAAGAGCATCCCGCAGCGGCGAGAAAGCCTGCAGACTGCAGAGGAGAATATCAGCCGCCTGTTCAATAAGTCAATAACGTGTGATGAGCTAAGCTCACAGCGATTAAGCAAACCGACTAAAACTTGTTCACTCAATCTGCAACGTCAGGTCACATGTTTCTGCAACTGTTTTTAGCAGTTCGAAACTGAGTTACTGCGCTTGTGCGCACGTTCCTGCGTCGTTTTTGCTCTTGTTGTGGCTGTTGTTGCTGCTCACGGCGTATCTCGCACGCACCCACGAGGATGCATGAAGCGACACTTTTTGTTCCGGCAAGGATACTCATCATGTTCTTCACACTGACACTGCAGATATAAAACAAAAAGAAAAATCTCAACCGCTATATCCTAAATCAAAGTCTGACCTTTGCGGCAACATGATATTGGTGCTTCGAACGCTATAATTAAACCGCAAGATGTATCGTGCAACATTAGCGTTTTGAAGATCTTGCTTAAGTTTGTTTGGCGCGCCGACTCACAGTGGGCGACATCTTTGCGTGCTTTCGTGGAGCACGGCAGGCAATTCCGTAGCGTAAGGAGATGTCTCGAACTAGCACAACCTGGGACACATGTCGGTTGCTGTTGCACTTGAAATGGTCGACGTCCAGAAATGGTGGTACCAGTTGCGACAGCCTTCTGTTGTCGCGGTAAATAAATGCAGCATGGGAAGGATCGCTGATGTGCATCGATTCATAAGGCGCAAGATGTGCTTGCAGAGTGCGCGGTATACCTTCTCTTCTGCGCAATCTTTTTTACAGTAAATACTATTTGCAACGAGAAAAACAACAGTTTTACGTAGGACGCAACTTTATTGTGCGAACCTTCGGTAACGCGACAAGGAAGCATAAAATGCCGTCGCATAAGTGGTAAAAGCTTCGTCGTCCGCACACACACACAAAAGACAGAGAAAGAGAAAAACGCGACCACGATCGGCATATTACCGTCACTGGCAAGGGCTGCGTATCTGTCCACGTCTCAGAGCAGCTCAAGACGACTTGACACGAGGTTATTTGATGTGCACTTCAGCTAAAACAACTGAAGTTGTCACGCAGGGAAGAACTAAATGGCAATGCAAACGCATTCCCTGGCGACAAAAAGAGAACTGTAGTTATGCCTTATGTGCACAAGTTGCTGCAAAACACTAAGAAAGGAGAAAATAGATATGGCATGCGCAGGGTGTTCTCGGCTCCGCGAAAGTTAAGTGGGCTGTGCATCCGCATCAACCGGCAAGCGAAAAGAAGGGCCTTGTGCGGCACAAATCATGCTGTCAAATTTGTGCCTCGCGCCACGCAAGTGGACTACCACATTCATTTATCCTGTGGAAAAGCGTACTTTCGGCCAAACTGGCCATTGTATCAAGGATCGCGTTAGAGAATTCGAGGCTTGCCTTTACGCAAATGACGGCACTCATTTGCCAAGTCATGGTAGACAGTGCAGGTGCACAACTGTGCTTGGAAACACAAGTATCTGAGGCCGCGGGAAAACGAGGAATGAGAGAGATTCTAGAGCACATTGCGCATAATTAGGAAAAAACGTCACATGCGTTAGTGACACATCTCTGTGGCTTAGTGATGAATTTCCTTAGTGCCACTGTTGAATATAGATATAGAAATTGGCCTCCTGTAATGGCAGTTTGCGCATGCGCCTGGTGGCCTGCGGGCAGGTATATTTGGTCATTCACGTGACAATCTTTCCGTTGCAAGTTCCAGCTGGTCCCGTCGTATTTTTTTCATGTCGTTTCTCGTGTGTTTTCGCTGGTTTTTTTTATCCATTTTACAATGCACCAACTCTACCAGTTCACCGCTTCAATACGGTGCGTTGCTACGTTGCTCGAATGTTAACCGCATCAACGTCGACAGTCATCCTGATAAGGGTTCTACAGGAATTATTTTTACAGCGAAGCTGTTAAGGGCTCAGTCTCCGATGGTCGTGTCCGCGTGTAGAAAAAAACTCTCATTGGCCGTATGCTGTATGTGCGTGTGAAAGCGCTCGAGGGACTCGCGCTATCATGGGGAGCGAACGCACGGCGGAGAGCAAGCGCGACTTCTTCCGTCGCGCGAAAGGCCGTGGGAGGACGGGAGGGAGGGAGGGGAGGCGACGTTTAGCTGCGGCACAAAATGCGTATCTTACGACGGGACGCAAGGGGAACTGGCGACTCAATCTCCCACGCGAAAGGAGGACAGCGGGAAGGCAGCGCGGAAGGGAGGGGTTGCGGCTTCTGCTCTGCGAGCAACTTGTACTTTGCACGGCGCCGGGCGGTGGGGCGCACCGTATCTTGAAAGCGATCTGCAACACGGTTCCGACCTTTGTATGCGCTGTGTTTTCGCCGCTCAGTTTCCATTGAAGCGATAGACTGCACGAACCTTCGCTCGCTGCTGCTGGCGCGCTTGTTCACGCCAGCGTTTCGACAGCGGTTGTGTGCGGTCACACAAACAACTCGCACAACAGGGGCGGTATTCTGTAAGAGTCCACCTAGTGGACTGTCCATTTCGGCGACCGTTGATTCGCTGTAGCTTGACGTGCAGGAAGGAGACTGGCTGGCACCTTCCTGCATGTCAAGCTGCAGCGAATCAACGGTCGCAGAAATGGACAGTCCACTAGGTCGACTCTTACAGAATACCGCCCCTGTTGTCGACGGCGGCGGCGTTTTGCCCGCGTTCGCAGCAAACGCGCGCGGCGTTAGTGACTTGTTTATGAAGAACGTGCCAACCTTTGCCGTACACCCTATGCCGGTGCACCGTAGCGACCATAAGGTCACGGTCCCTACGGTCACTAAATAAATGAAAACCACCGGATCATATATATTTCTCGTTCTTTAATAGTTCAAATAACTAATTACACCATCACATCTTAATAGTCATAATTGAAAATGCATAATTCCCACCATAGTACAGCTTCGCTGGTCTTCCATCTCCACCCCAGAGGAAGGGCGGACTTTTTTTTTGTTGCTCCTCATAAAATATTTATTTCTCTAACGCTACCACCCGCCGCTCGGTTCTATGCCTATCTGGGTACAAGTCATAGATGATTCCCATCATCACTTCTGTAATGTGTTCTCTAATTCACTTATGGACAGCAAGATGTGTTCAAACGTGTCTGACAAGTGCACCTTCTGCCAGTAGCTAAACTATTGCAACCGTCCCTCTTCAGGCGTGCTTGGAGGCAAGAGGTTATGTGCCGTAAAGACAGTGCCGTCTATGCCCGCGTGCGGACAATATAGAACACTACAGGGACGCCATCATTTTCTAAGATGTCCTGCGAAGAAACCTTGAAAAAATGTAGGTATAATAAATACCCTATTCAATACCGAGAAGGGACTTTCAACAATCCAGAAGTAACGCCATACCATACGTTATTGCTTAGTGGTCTCCATAGCCTAGCTGTGGAAAAAGAGGGCGTGCTATAGGCAAGCTGAAAAACCGCAATAAACGAAACCGTTCTCTCGCGAACTGTGGCACATGTGCATAGCATGTACATGGGCCATATGTGCATAGTGTGTATAATGTACGCCTCGAGCCGTAGCATCAATGTTTTTGCTAGATGCAATAACCAGGAGTGCGGAAATAACCTAAGCACTTGGTAAAGGCACCGTTCTTATGCAGCAAACGAAAACGGACAGCTGGAGAGCTAAAACCTTCAACTGCTACTTCCAGGAACCGGGATTTGAGTCCTCTCAGGACGGTGTGTATTTCCTACTTCTATATTTATAAACTGCTGATAAACTTGAAACTTCAAACTGGAAAGTGGGAATGCAGAAACAAGCACTGGCACACTGAAGTGGAAGCTGGTAAATATTGCAGCATTCGCTATTGTGTTCCTCTCCATCCTGCTATGTTTCTTGGTGAAGAGCCGCTTTTTAGTACTAAAGCTGTCCTAGGCTTTTTGAACGATGTGGTCCTGCATGTTAATAGTCCAGTAATTTCGTAGCGCATCCTCTCTCTAGAGGATGCCGCTGTGATAGTACATGCCTCCTTGCACTTCAAGGGCTCTGTTAAGGCAGAAGTGCTTTTTTGAAAGCTTTTGCCTCTGACACATTTCAGTATACCATCATTCTTTCACAATGCATCTCTCGTGTCTATAGCACACTTCATTACTTATTGCAATAATCATATTACCTATAGATTTTACACACTTTACAGTGACTATCTTTAGGACCATTTACAGCCATGCAACATGTGTTTAATCACACCTTATAATTCACTATTCATACCACTGACAAGTCATTATCATCACCTTGGCACTCTTTGGCCACATCTGGCCCTTGTGCCAATAAACTTCAACAATCATCAACTGCATTCGCTGCACGCATTTCTATTGGCAAAGCATTATAATTGTGCCCCTTCATTCAGGGTCACCTAATAACCATGTTTGTTTACATCCTACCACATTCAACTACATATGCGTGTTCAGTGCACTTTTCAGCAGAAAGTTTAGAGTTTATGCCAAAACCGCATTGCGAATATATCAGAATCAACAATAACAATCAGGTAACACACGCGTCACACAGGCAGATGACAACGGGAATTCACCCGAGGGCGCATTTGTCTATGGGGTTCATAGGGCTACCGGGTTCGCAGCCGAACGCTTCGGCGAACCCTTGAACGTTGCCGAAGAGCTTGTCGTATTCGTCGCCGATGTAGGGCTTCATGCCACCGCCGCCCCGACAGAGGGCGTAGCACGAGGCGACAAAGAACATCGCGGCTGCGCCGTATTCCTCGAAGCCGTCTAGGCACTCGTCGTCGACAGAGGCGCCACCTGCATGGTATGCCTCGAGTGAGGCCTCGAGAGCCAGCGTGTGAAGAGCAAGGCCTCCGAGCTTCGTGGTGGTGTGCCTGTCGCCGGAACCGCTAGCGTTTGCGCCTGCGCATTGCAGCAGGGAGGACTCATCGCCGTCCAAGGAGTCTGCGTAGCTGCGCCAATGAGTGATGCGAAACAATAAATGTAGCTGATTAGTAGTATGATTAGAATGTCATAATACACACTAAAAGAGAGTGTATTCCGTGATGCTAATTAAAGGGAGTAACTGCATGTCTTTCTCATCGTTAATTACACCTGAGAGAACCTCAGTATTGTTCTAGATAAATCACTTGTCATCACTATCATTATTTGACGTTTCTGATGATTGATCATGGCTTCGGTTTGGGCTACCCAGCGCATCCCAGCATGAGAGCATGTGCTTAGCCATGGGCGAAACAAGCAAGCCTACGCCATGAATAAACGCTGTGACAAAAGGACTTTATTTCTTATATTCATTATTGAATGAAATCCCGTGTCGCATCCATCCAATAATGCAGTGCGCCCTAAAACAGAATAAATTTATTTAAATTTGCAGCTGAGCATTTTACACCGTAATACCTTTCGTTCAGGAATTGTCCTCGAAAAGAAAAATGTGGCGCTCATACAGAATAATTTTCAATTTGAGAGCTTCCTTGGAAATAAAAAAGTTGTCGCAGTTTCACCCGAAAGGCGAAGCATCAATTGCGATAGCAACTTAGTAGAGAGCTATACGGAGTAAGGATAGTAGTTTTATCCGCTGTACAAACTTGGACATGCAGCAGCACCGGCAACACACAGCACTGTTGTCGACGCCGTCGGCGTTTTGCCCGCGTTCGCACAAAATGCGTGCGGCGTTGGTGACTGTTGCCGGAGCCTCTGATATAAATAGGCACTTGGTGCCGCAGCTAAACTTCGCCTCCCTTCCCTTCCTCCCCCCCACGGCCTTTCGTGCGCCAGAAGAAGGCGCGTTTGCTCTACACATATGGTGATTGTAAAGGAGGAAAGAGACGCCTACATCTGCAGCCCTTAAGGGAGCACGGCACAGAACGCGCGTTTGTTCTGTGCCGTGCGTTCACTCCCCGTGAAAGCGCGCGTCCCTCGCGCCCTTTCACTCGCACATACAGCGTTCGGCGGCGCTGAGCCGTGCTCCCTCAAGGGCTGCAGAAGATAGCGCCAACCTTTCCCTTTCCCTCAAGAACCACTTATCATCGCGCGGCGACGATTTCATCTCCATTGACGTCATACGGAACCTCACGGCGACGGCGACGGCGACGGCAACGGCGACGGCGACGCCGACGGCAGAAATCTGCTTTGGAGTGTTCATATAATTGCTATCGCAATAAAACATATATCCCTGTGAGGTACAACTGAATTTTAAAAGCGTGATGTCTGCTAGCAGATACATAGCGAGGCTGGCGTAGGTTAGACAAGGCCACAATTCTAGTTTGGTTATTATCATTCCTAAATAAAAGCTTCAAGCGAAGATTTATACGGTGTTCGCCAAGTGGACACAAGCTTGGCTAGTTATTTTTTTTTTCATTATTTGTTGCACAACCGAACTACCTGTATCGTCACAAAGTATACCTTACCACGGGACGAATGAAATGGCAACAACTGCCTTTCCTTGACACCGTTTACATAGCTCGCTCTCACTCCATGAATGAGGAACATAAGCAGGTAGAAAGCAGCAAATTAGGGGAACAATAAATGTCGTCGTCGTCCGCGGCGGCGGCAGCAGCTGCAGCCTGTTTTCATGTCCTGTGGAGGACCAAAACCTCTCACAGCGAGCTCCAGTTACCCCTGTCTTGAACTAGCTGGTTCCAACTTGTTCCTGCAAATTCTTATTTCACCCCCCCCCCCCCCCCCTTAAGCTCTTGCCCTCATCGTTTGCACGTCCCTTCCCTCGGCACCCGTTCTGTAACTCTAAGGAATCCGCGTTTATCCGTTACTTACATGGCCTGTCAAACTCCATTTTCTTTCTTTTAATGGCAACTATATAGAATATCGGTTATCTCCGTTTGCTCTCTAATCCACTCTGTTCTTTTCCTGTCTCTTAACCTTACGCCTAATATTTTAAGTGTGAAGCACTTTCGGAGCCCGGGCTGTCGGCGTCTACCGCGTGATCACGCTCAAAAAAGGGCTCAAAACAGGGTCAAACCAAGTGCAGATTTGATGAAAACCGGTTCAAAATAAACTAACATGATTCAAAATTTGGTGAAAGACAGGAATAATTAAGCATTAAGCGAATTACTTAGCAGAAATTTGTTAAAATCGCTTCTAGCTCATCAGCAAAGCTTGGCTCCATGTGCGTAGCGGTTTCCCACCAGTTGTGCCTTAGCACAGGTGTCAGAACCGATCATGGATCGCTAAACACAAGATAAACACCGGATAAAACAAGAGAAGCACAAGGAAAACACCAGGGAAACACCGGCGAATCACTGCTCCGCACTTCCCCAGCTTTCACGTTGAGTGGAACTGCATTACCGCCGAATTTACCAGTTATATCAGTTTTTTTTTTCTCGTTTCATCGCTCGTTGCGTTGTCCTAACTTGTTCCGAAGCTTCTTCGTTAACCTCCAGGTTCTGCCCCATACGTTAGTACTGGAGTTACAGAATGGCTTCCAAGAGAAGGGAAGCGCATTCGAGGACGGCAGAAAACTAGATAGGGTGATGAAATTGGGAAATTTGCAGGCGCGAGTTGCGAATCAGCAAGCGCAAGACAAGGGTAATTGGAGATCGCAGGGAGAGGCCTTCCTCCTGCAGTAGACATAAAAATAGGATGATGATGAAGTTGGTACGGTAGAATGCAATGATTGTAGACTTTTCTTTTCAAGTATAGCGGTGTGTTAGCGGCCATGATTTGGCAATGCTTGCCATATGCCCTCATATTCATTTTACAGCGTAAGCTGTTATGGGCTCATTCCAATAGCCGTTCCGGTTCGCGATGGTGTCCGCTGCCGCCTCCGCCGACGGCGTCCGGCGAACGTAACCGCTATCGCTGCAAATGCGAAAAAATTAGCCGGTTCCCGCCGGGATCGCACCCACGCCCGGTCCGTGGGAGCCAGATACTCTACAACTGAGCCACGCAAGCGCCACGCATGCGTGCTGGAGCGCCATAGGTTCACGAAGGACATCGGCCACGTCTGGTTTTCGGGAGAAGCCAATGGTCCCACAGTAAACTTAAAAGAGGACGATGACTATGATGATTGTGTGAAAACACACGTTGGGACCGCAATTGGTATAGGTAATTATGGCAGGTAAAATTAGGGGTGCGTATTGTGCTTAGTAAAAAGTGCGAAAGTTCTTGCACGCGGAGGTTTTCGGGTTTCTCTGGCTCAAGCCTGTTTAGGTGCTCTTAGAGCTGACTAGAGCACACCTGTTTACTTCTAGTGTCACGGCACAGGCAGAAAAAAAAAAAACTTCGAGCATTTGCACAGAATAAAGTAGTGCCACCATGCTCAATTTCTCGTATCCTAGTTGTCCAGTTTACCTGTGGAAAAACAGTTGACTCAGCGCCGAAGCGACGTCGTTGCCGAGACCCCCTTGGTTCATGAACCGCGTGGCACTCTCGTCGAACGAGGGGAAGGAGAAGGCATACGGGAGTACCGCCAGCTGGCGGCCTGGAAGCAGCACGGTCCACTCGGCGAACTCGATCTGTTCGGCGGCTTCCCAGCGGTCCAGAACGTCAGCGTGGTTCAGGACGACTGACTTCCAGTTCTCGACCAGAGAGTCGCCCCGGCTGAAGAAAGCTACCGGCGTTTGCTGCGTACACTCCTCGGCATGTAGGGCTCTGTCGAGAATCGGTAGTGTAACACTGGAAACTCATAAGATGCTCGAAAGCACCTTTAGATACGTCCACTGAGTTACAGGTGGTGGTTATTGCGTTATGCCATTAGAAATAATCGGGTGACACTACAATGCTTTCCAAAGCAAAAAAGCGACAGGAATGCCGGGCGCTTCCACACGTGCCAGAGGGGAACATTCTATGCTCAAGGCTTCCTTTCAACAGTTGGAGCACACTGCGAAGGGAGTATGCAACCCCTTAAAGGCTGCATAATTTATAGTCAGTCTCACGGTGCGAGGGCGTAACATATTTAGGCCAATTTGTTAGCTACAAGAGACATTCATAACGTTTCTTGTAAGGCATGGCATAACGATGCAGGCACTCGTGGCACGAGAGGATGTGTTGCTGGGGGCTTTCGAACCTTCGGTAGTTTCAGGCCAGAACGCGGGTCGAAGTACCCGAGGGCGACGTCGATTAAGTGTCCGATCTGGACCGCGGTGCGGTTGGCGTCCCTCTGTGGCCACTGGCTCAGGCGACGCGAGAAGGCCCCTCGTGTTTCGGCAACCATCCGACGAGCCACGCGGCTTGCCCGCTCCGAGAGCAGCTCCTCATCGAGTAATCGCGGAACATCTGGCTGCCGCTCAGCAGGTACGCCTTGCCAAGGCAGAAGGCAACGTGGTACATTTCCGTGCTCCTGTCGCTGTGAAAGTAGCCGCGTGGATTGAATCACTCTATACAGACAACCAAAGGCACCCCAAGAAAGAAAACGAACACACGACTACAAATGACACATATATATCTATATAGTTTTTGCCCATATTTTGTAGCGGCTCATTTCATCTTCTGTTAATCTTTACCTTATCACGTGCTGTGTTGAAGTTGCTGATCCCATAGATAATGGCGCACGACGGCTAGTGAGTGTGGCACGGACGGTGCCTGGCGCTGCCAGGGACCAAGAGACTAAAAAGGTAATAGGGTCTCACACGTGCTCTTGGACAAAGGATCGACAACACAGAACATTCAAAAGGGCACTTATTGCACCTTTCATACACTTATTACTAAGCAGATGGGCGAGCGACAGATCGAGTAAGTCCGACTCACGGCGACCGGACGCGAGCGAATATGTTCGTCCCGGGCTGGAAACCAAAGCCTAGTAGTTAGCGTGTACGGTCACGCCAACGGTGGCGCGTTCGAACGATCCGTGTTCGTCCATGCCGGTGCCCCGCTACAAGGCCTAGCGAGCCGGTCTCGCAGAGAGCGTGTCGGCGCACGCGCGAAGCGTCCGCACTGCCCGCCGGCCGCACGCCAAAGAGGAAGCGCCTTCTACCTTTTGCGCCCAAGTAACCGCGTCCGTTAGGTGGCGTTAGCAGCGCAACACTCGCGCCATCTCTCGCAATACGAGCAACCGCACCGACGCCGCCGCCGTAAAGCCACGCGGCGAAGCCGGATTACAGGAGACGGAGGCCATGCGGAAAACACCATCAGGGACGCGTGACAGCCGCGCATCCCCACAAAGGCAATCAAATTTACTTTAGATTTGGCGCCAGTTTCTGCACTAGTTGAGGGAGTGCAGCAACGTCGTCAATTTGATAGTGCAGCGAGTAATCAGGTAACTAGTGCAGCTACCTGCATTCGTACTGTGAACCTGCATTCGATACAATGTCGCAGACGACGTGGTCACAGGCTACATTGCGTAGCGCCAGTTGATAGGTCGTCCACGGGCGTAAATATCTACGGCTTTGGTTTACAACAGTCAGTCAAACTGGCTTAACGAGGCGGTGTTACAAGTTCGATGTTGGACGGTTGTTAGGGCTCGTTAGTTAAGCATTCTCACACGCTAATACCTTTGATTCGAACACCTGTCTTTACGAACGCCATTTCTGACCAGAAAGGGCACAACGACGGTCACTACTTTGCTGTCATCACGCTACTACCCTAATAAGAATAATTGTAATACGAAAAGAAACAACCATTAAGATTACAATGCACGATCTTCTCAATAAGACCTAATCGCCCAAAGCAGATGACACAGCGTCGTTCGTAGCGGCACCTGTGTCCTCGAATTGCAAAGCGACATTCACACAGTTGTAGTGAATGTCACCCCGCATAACTGGTTCATAAAGTGCGGCAAAAAGAGAGACCTAAGTTTACGTTAAAGTTTGGTTGTATGTTTGACCTTCTGTAAATCATTATAATTCTGATAAGAGCATTTCTCTATTGAATGGCATTCAGGCGCCCGAAACTTGAAACTGGTCCGTGTCAACATAAATGGATTGCGACCGCGATACGCGATAATTTTAGGTAATCGCTTACCCCCCAGAATGCATTGTAAATGCGGCAGCTGTTTTTGTTACGCATTAGTCTAATTCTTGTCCATCGAAGGTTTGTTCTCGGCACAGCCGGGATCAAATAGACCGAAACACTTCTTGAGTCTTGGAATTCAAACTCATACGTCACTGATGAAGAAAGTATCAAGTAGAATTAACTGTTACTGCCTCATAAGTGGCGACAACTTCGAGATAATTATTCTTAGACTCACCTTACCTCTGTGTATTACACCTTCTCCTATAGGGGGCCGCAACTGAAAGTTTGAAGCTAAGAAAAGCACAAAAGCAGTCATAAGTTAACTAATCCATATTCGGGTAGTCGTTAAAGCTCTCTGGCCGTAGCAGAAGCTGGTGAAAAAAAATACAAGCTTTAAGGTGAATGACAATAGCCGAGAATGGAACTAATATCCTATTCCTTATCCAAATGAATCCCGCTTATCCAGCAGTAACGCTTAGTTGCTGCTCTGTTGGATGACCTCTGTAGCGCTGTCAGAGCACCCCGAACCGACAATCCAAATACGCCTAAGAGATGTCGGGGTCATTTCTCACTTCTTGTGGCGTCGTGATCTTTGAAGAACATTTGTCTTATCGGGTGTTTCCTTGATGACCGTTTCGTGCTCATAAATAACAGCGCGCCCACTTTCTCACAATGCGGACGGAGTGAACGCCGGCGCTTCTTACCGATCGTAGAAGTTGACCAACAGCAGTCGGTTTGAGAACAGCGCCGCCGTCTGGACAATGCACCAGGAGAGGAACAGATGCATGTCCCTCTCGCCCCGTGTCTTCCACGTTTTCAGGAAGGTCCCACGTAGGCCGGCCTGTTGGACTCGTAGACGACGTTGTTCGAGACGCCGGCCGTATCTTTCCAGCTCAGCCAGCCATCGCTCCTCGGTGAGTCCAGGGACGGTGCCGAAGAGCTCGTCAGTGTCGAGCTTGGCAGAGCGGGTAGGCGAGTCCATGGCCTCCGCCAGCGGAATCATGCAGGCTTCGTCCCCATTTCTGTTGTCGGCGAAACTCACGGTGTCTCGCAGCTCCTCTGCGGAAGGCTTACCAGGCCTGCCGAACTCTCGCCTGTAGATGAAATCGAGGAGCCTTCGGTAAGCTTAGGAATGATTGGATAAGGGCTTCTCGACAAACTCGTCTACAGTTTT
>NC_051164.1:64701088-64792576 GCF_013339745.2 Dermacentor silvarum
TCTCGCCGTGCGTTCACTCCCCGTGAACGCGCGTCCCTCGCGCCATTTCACTCGCAATACAGCGTTCGGCGCGCGGCGACGATTTCATCTCCATTGACGTCATACGGAACCTCACGGCGACGGCGACGGCGACGCCGACGGCACAAATCTGCTTTTGAGTGTCCATATCGTGTGGCCCCCGACGTGGCCCCCGAGGTGGCCCCCGACGTGGCCCCCGAGGTGGCCCCCGAGAGCTCCGAAGAAGTCCGTAGGTGAGGCAGCGTTCACTTGGCGTTCGTATGATGGTGCCCGCTGCCGAAGAGTCTGTTCCATGGTGACGGCCTCGGAAAGAAATTCTGACACAGTCTTTGGAGGACTGCGCACGAGACCGCCGAACAGCTGCTCTTTCACTCCGCGCATCAGGTACCGCACCTTCTTTTCTTCCGACATGCTGGGGTCGGCTCGTCGAAAGAGACGTGTCATGTCCTCGACGTACATTGCGACACCTTCATTCGGCATTTGTATACGGTACTGGAGATCACGCTCAGCTCGTTCTCGGCGATCAGGGCTCGCATACGTCTCAAAAAGACGGCGTTTGAATTCTTCCCAAGAAGTTAGGGCATCTGCATGGTTCTCATACCAAACACGTGCGCCATCGTTAAGGCTGAAATATACGTTTTTCAGTTTGTCTGCATCGTTCCACTTGTTGTACGAGGCAACACGTTCATAGTGCACCAGCCAATCTTCAACATCCTCATGCATGGC
The DNA here is from genome assembly GCF_013339745.2 of Dermacentor silvarum. NCBI lineage: Eukaryota > Metazoa > Arthropoda > Arachnida > Ixodida > Ixodidae > Dermacentor > Dermacentor silvarum. The sequence goes on from NC_051164.1 coordinate 64,701,833, forward strand.
ACCGTGGAAAGGATTCGGCGTTCGCGGACTAAGTAGCGTGCAATGAATCGGCGTAGTGCCTTCCATACCGGTTGGGGTGGTCGGAGCTGCCATTGTCTCTGGGAGGAGTCCAAACTCAGGGGCTTGTCCACGGATCCTTCTGCTGGCGCGGTGTACAGGCGTAACCACCGGTACAGGACTGGAGCTCCTGCTGCTCGGAGGGGTTTGGTGCATAGATTAGATTACCCAGCACCTCCACCAGTTTGTCACGCGCTAAGGCAAGATCAATCAACAGTACTAGCAGCCAGACCCGAAGAATGCCAGACACGAAAAGACGGTTCTCCAGCTGGCGCGGGATCTTCGACTTCGTCGTCTTCTTCGCCGTTCTTGCTGGGCACGCAATGCTGATCGTTTGCTGGCTCAAAACACCAGGTGGCAATATAATTGCTCTCGCAATAAAAAAACTCTCATTGGCCGTATGCTGTATGTGCGTGTGAAAGCGCTCGAGGGACTCGTGCTTTCATGGGGAGCGAACGCACGGCGGAGAGCAAGCGCGACTTCTTCCGTCGCGCGAAAGGCCCTGGGAGGACGGGAGGGAGGGGAGGCGACGTTTAGCTGCGGCACCAAATGCGTATCTTACAACGGGACGCAAGGGGAACTGGCGACTCAATCTCCCACGCGAAAGGAGGACAGCGGGAAGGCAGCGCGGAAGAGAGGGGTTGCGGCTTCTGCGCTGCGAGCAACTTGTACTTTGAACGGCGCCGGGCGGTGGCGCGCACCGTATCTTGAAAGCGATCTGCAACACGGTTCCGACCTTTGTATGCGCTGTGTTTTCGCCGCTCAGTTTCCATTGAAGCGATAGACTGCACGAACATTCGCTCGCTGCTGCTGGCGCGTCTTGTTCACGCCAGCGTTTCGACAGCGGTTGTGTGCGGTCACACAAACAACGCGCACAACAGGGGGCGGTATTCTGTAAGAGTCCACCTAGTGGACTGTCCATTTCGCGACGTTGACCTCGCTGCAGCTTGACTGCAGGAAGCAGACTGGCTGGCACCTTCCTGCACGTCAAGCCGCAATGAATCACGGTCGCAGAAATGCGAAATGGACAGTCCTTACACCGGATCATATATATTTCCTCGTTCTTTAATAGTTTTAAATAACTAATTACACCATCACATCTAATAGTCATAATTGAAAATGCATAATTCCCACCATAGTACAGCTTCGCTGGTCTTCATCTCCCTCCAGAGAAGGGCTGACTTTTTTTGTTGCTCCTCATAAATATTTATTTCTCTAACGCTACCACCCGCCGCTCGGTTCTATGCCTATCTGGGTACAAGCCATAGATGATTCCCATCATCACTTCTGTAATGTGTTCTCTAATTCACTTATGGACAGCAAGATGTGTTCAAACGTGTCTGACAAGTGTACCTTCTGCCAGCAGCTAAACTATTGCAACCGTCCCTCTTCAGGCGTGCTTGGAGGCAAGAGGTTATGTGCCGTAAAGACAGTGCCGTCTATGCCCGCGTGCGGACAATATAGAACACTACAGGGACGCCATCATTTTCTAAGATGTCCTGCGAAGAAACCTTGAAAAAATGTAGGTATAATAAATACCCTATTCAATACCGAGAAGGGACTTTCAACAATCCAGAAGTAACGCCATACCATACGTTATTGCTTAGTGGTCTCCATAGCCTCTGGAAAAAGAGGGCGTGCTATAGGCAAGCTGAAAAACCGCAATAAACGAAACCGTTCTCTCGCGAACTGTGGCACATGTGCATAGCATGTACATGGGCCATATGTGCATAGTGTGTATAATGTACGCCTCGAGCCGTAGCATCAATGTTTTTGCTAGATGCAATAACCAGGGGTGCGGAAATAACCTAAGCACTTGGTAAAGGCACCGTTCTTATGCAGCAAACGAAAACGGACAGCTGGAGAGCTAAAACCTTCAACTGCTACTTCCAGGAACCGGGATTTGAGTCCTCGCAGGACGGTGTGTATTTCCTACTTCTATATTTATAAACTGCTGATAAGCTTGAAACTTCAAACTGGAAAGTGGGAATGCAGAAACAAGCACTGGCACACTGAAGTGGAAGCTGGTAAACATTGCAGCATTCGCTATTGTGTTCCTCTCCTTCCTGCTATGTTTCTTGGTGAAGAGCCGCTTTTTAGTACTAAAGCTGTCCTAGGCTTCTTGAACGATGTGGTCCTGCATGTTAATAGTCCAGTAATTTCGTAGCGCATCCTCTCTCTAGAGGATGCCGCTGTGATAGTAGTTCAGTATAGCACATGCCTCCAGGCCCTTGCACTTCAAGGGCTCTGTTAAGGCAGAAGTGCTTTTTGAAAACTTTTGCCTCTGACACATTTTAGTATACCATCATTCTTTCACAACGCATATCTCGTGTCGATAGCACACTTCATTACTTATTGCAATAGTCTTATTACCTATAGATTGTACACAATTTACAGTGACTATTTTTGGCCCCTTTACAGCCATGCCACATGTGTTTTACTCACACCTTATAATTCACTATTCATACCACTGACAAGTCATTATCATCACCTTGGCACTCTTTGGACACATCTGGCCCTTGCGCCAATAAACTTCAACAATCATCAACTGCATTCGCTGCACGCATTTCTATTGGCAAAGCATTATAATGTGTGCCCCTTCATTCAGGGTCACCTAATAACCATGTTTGTTTACATCCTACCACATTCAACTACATATGCGTGTTCAGTGCACTCTTCAGCAGAAAGTTTAGAGTTTGTGCCAAAACCGCATTGCGAATATATCAGAATCAACAATAACAATCAGGTAACACACGCGTCACACAGGCAGATGACAACGGGAATTCACCCGAGGGCGCATTTGTCTATGGGGTTCATGGGGCTACCGGGTTCGCAGCCGAACGCTTCGGCGAACCCTTCAACGTTGCCGAACAGCTTGTCGTATTCGTCGCCGATGTAGGGCTTCATGCCACCGCCACCCCGACAGAGGGCGTAGCACGAGGCGACAAAGAACATCGCGGCTGCGCCGTATTCCTCGAAGCCGTCTAGGCACTCGTCGTCGACAGAGGCGCCACCTGCACGGTATGCCTCGAGTGAGGCCTCGAGAGCCAGCGTGTGAAGAGCAAGGCCTCCGAGCTTCGGGGTGGTGTGCCTGTCGCCGGAACCGCTAGCGTTTGCGCCTGCGCATTGCAGCAGGGAGGACTCATCGCCGTCCAAGGAGTCTGCGTAGCTGCGCGAATGAGTGATGAAAAACAATAAATGTAGCTGACTAGTAGTATTATTAGAATGTCACAATACACACCAAAAGAGAGTGTATTCAATGCTGCTAATTAAAGGGAGTAACTGCATGCCTTTGACATCGTTAATTACACCTGAGAGAACCTTAGTATTGTTCTGGATAAATCACTTGTAATCACTATAATTACATTTGACGTTTCTGATGATTGAGCGAGGCTTCTGCATGAAGCCTGAGAGGCCCAGCATGAGAGCCTATGCTAAGCCATGGGCGAAACAAGCAAGCCTACGCCATGAGTAAACACTGTGACAAAGGGATTTCATTTGTTATATTCATTATTGAATGAAATCCCGTGTCGCATCGATCCAATAATGCAGGGCGCCATAAAACAGAATAAAAGTGATTTAGATTTGCAGCTGAGCATTTTACACCGTCATACCTTTCGTTCAGAAATTATCCTCGGAAAGAAAAATATTGTGCTAGCGATCAGACAGAATAATTTTCAATTTGAAAGCTTCTCCGGAAATAAAAGTTGTCGCAGTTTCACCCGAAAGGCGAAGCATCAATTGCGATAGCAACTTAGTAGAGAGCTATACGGAGTATGTAGTTTTATCCGCTGTACAAACTTGGACATGCAGCAGCACCGGCAACACACAGCACTGTTGTCGACGCCGTCGGCGTTTTGCCCGCGTTCGCACAAAATGCGTGCGGCGTTGGTGACTGTTGCCGGAGCCTCTGATTTAGGCACTTGGTGCCGCAGCTAAACTTCGCCTCCCTTCCCTTCCTCCCCCCACGGCCTTTCGTGCTTTGCTCTACACATATGGTGATTGTAAAGGAGGAAGAGACGCCTACATCTGCAGCCCTTAAGGGAGCACGGCACAGAACGCGCGTTTGTTCTGTGCCGTGCGTTCACTCCCCGTGAAAGCGCGCGTCCCTCGCGCCCTTCAGCACATACAGCGTTCGGCGGCGCTGAGCCGCTGGCGCAGAAGATAGCGCCAACCTTTCCCTTTCCCTCAAGAACCACTTATCATGTGAGGTACTACTAAATTTTGAAAGCATGCTGTCTGCTAGCAGATACATAGTGAGGCTGGCGTAGGTTGGACAAGGCCACAATTCTAGTTTGGCTATTATCATTCCTAAATAAAAGCTTCAAGCGAAGATTTATACGGCGTTCGCCAAGTCGAAACAAGCTTGGCTAGTTTTTTTTTTTTTTCATTATTTGTTGCGCTACCGAACTACCTGTACCGTCACAAAGTATACTTTGCCACGTTGGCCTGTCATGTTTCGCTTTAATACAATGCACACAGAACGGGACGAATGAAATGGCAACAACTGCCTTCCCTTGACACCGTTTACATAGCTCGCTCTCACTCCATGAATGAGGAACATAAGCAGGTAGGAAGCAGCAAATTTGGGGAAGAATAAATGTCGTCGTCGTCCGCGGCGGCGGCAGCAGCTGCAGCCTGTTTTCATGTCCTATGGAGGACCAAAACCTCTCACAGCGAACTCCAGTTACCCCTGTCTTGAACTAGCTGGTTCCAACTTGTGCCTGCAAATTTTCTCATTTCATCCCCCCCCCCTCCCCCTTAATTTCTTGCCCTCATCGTTTGCACGTCCCTTCCCTCGGCACCCGTTCTGTAACTCTAAGGAATCCGCGTTTATCCGTCCTATGCCTTACTTACATGGCCTGTCAAACTCCATTTTCTTCTATTTAATGGAAACTATATAGAATATCGGTTATCTCCCGTTTGCTCTCTAATCCTTTCTGTTCTTTTCCTGTCTCTTAACGTTACGCCTAATATTTTAAGTGTGAAGCACTTTCAGGAGCCCGGGCTGTCGGCGTCTACCGCGTGATCACGCTCAAAAAAGGGCTCAAAACAGGGTCAAACCAAGTGCAGATTTGATGAAAACCGGTTCAAAATAAACTAACATGATTCAAAATTTGGTGAAAGACAGGAATAATCAAGCATTAAGCGCATTAATTAGCAGAAATTTGTTAAAATCGCTTCTAACTCATCAGCAAAGCTTGGCTGCGTGTGCGTGGCGGTTTCCCACCAGTTGTGCCTTAGCACAGGTGTCAGAACCGATCACGGATTGCTAAACGCAAGATAAACACAAGATAAAACAAGAGAAGCACAAGGAAAACACAAGGGAAATACCGGCGAATTACTGCTCCGCACTTCCCCAGCTTTCACGTTGAGTGGAACTGCATTACCGCCGAATTTACCATTATATCAGTTTTTCTTTTTTCGTTTCATCGCTCGTTGCGTTGTCCTAACTTGTTCCGAAGCTTCTTCGTTAACCTCCAGGTTCTGCCCCATACGTTAGTACTGGAGTTACAGAATGGCTTCCAAGAGAAGGGAAGCGCATTCGAGGACGGCAGAAAACTAGATAGGGTGATGAAATTGGGAAATTTGCAAGCGCAAGTTGGACTCAGCAAGCGCAAGACAAGGGTAATTGGAGATCGCAGGGAGAGGCCTTCGTCCTGCAGTAGACATAAAATAGGATGATGATGAAGTTAGGTACGGGTAGAATGCAATGATTGTAGACTTTTCTTTTCAAGTATAGCGGTGTGTTAGCGGCCATGATTTGGCAATGCTTGCCATATGCCCTCATATTCATTTTACAGCGTAAGCTGTTATGGGCTCATTCCAATAGCCGTTCCGGTTCGCGATGGTGTCCGCTGCCGCCTCCGCCGACGGCGTCCGGCGAACGTAACCGCTATCGCTGCAAATGCGAAAAAATTACCCGGTTCCCGCCGGGATCGCACCCACGCCCGGTCCGTGGGAGCCAGATACTCTACAACTGAGCCACGCAAGCGCCACGCATGCGTGCTGGAGCGCCATAGGTTCACGAAGGACATCGGCCACGTCTGGTTTTCGGGAGAAGCCAATGGTCCCACAGTAAACTTAAAAGAGGACGATGACTATGATGATTGTGTGAAAACACACGTTGGGACCGCAATTGGTTATAGGTAATTATGGCAGGTAAAATTAGGGGTGCGTATTGTGCTAGTAAAAAGTGCGAAAGTTCTTGCACGCGGAGGTTTTCGGGTTTCTCTGGCTCAAGCCTGTTTAGGTGCTCTTAGAGCTGACTAGAGCACACTGTTTACTTCTAGTGTCACGGCACAGGCAGAAAAAAAAAAAACTTCGAGCATTTGCACAGAATAAAGTAGTGCCACCATGCTCAATTTCTCGTATCCTAGTTGTCCAGTTTACCTGTGGAAAAACAGTTGACTCAGCGCCGAAGCGATGTCGTTGCCGAGACCCCCTTGGTTCATGAACCGCGTGGCACTCTCGTCGAACGAGGGGAAGGAGAAGGCATACGGGAGTACCGCCAGCTGGCGGCCTGGAAGCAGCACGGTCCACTCGGCGAACTCGATCTGTTCGGCGGCTTCCCAGCGGTCCAGAACGTCAGCGTGGTTCAGGACGACTGACTTCCAGTTCTCGACCAGAGAGTCGCCCCGGCTGAAGAAAGCTACCGGCGTTTGCTGCGTACACGTCTCTGCATGTAAGGCTCTGTCGAGAATCGGTAGGTTAACATGGAAACTCATAAGATGCTCGAAAGCACCTTTAGATACGTCCACTGAGTTACAGTGGTGGTTATTGCGTTATGCCATTAAGAATCGGGTGACACTACACTGCTTTCCAAAGCAACAAAGCAGAAAAGCGACAGGAATGCCGGGCGCTTCCACACGTGCCAGAGGGGAGCATTCTATGCTCAAGGCTTCCTTTCAACAGTGGAGCACACTGCGAAGGGAGTATGCAACCCCTTAAAGGCTGCATAATTTATATCAGGCTTACGGTGCGAGACGTAACATATTTAGGCCAATTTGTTAGCTACAAGAAACATTCATAACGTTTCTTGTAAGGCATGGCATAACGAATGCAGGCACTCGTGGCACGAGAGGATGTGTTGCTGGGGGCTTTCGAACCTTCGGTAGTTGCAGGCCAGAACGCGGGTCGAAGTACCCGAGGGCGACGTCGATGAAGTGTCCGATCTGGACCGCGGTGCGGTTGGCGTCCCTCTGTGGCCACTGGCTCAGGCGACGCGAGAAAGCCTCTCGGGTTTCGGCAACCATCCGACGAGCCACGCGGCTTGCCCGCTCCGAGAACAGCTCCTCATCGAAGTAATCGCGGAACATCTGGCTGCCGCTCAGCAGGTACGCCTTGCCAAGGCAGAAGGCAACGTGGTACATTTCCGTGCTCCTGTCGCTGTGAAAGTAGCCGCGTGGATTGAATCACTCTATACAGACAACACAAAGGCACCCCAAGAAAGAAAACGAACACACGACTACAAATGACGCATATATATATAAATATATATATATATATATATTATTGCCCATATTTTGTAGCGGCTCATTTCATCTTCTGTTATCTTTACCTTATCACGCGCTGTGTTGAGTTGCTGATCCCATAGATAATGGCGGCACGACGGCTAGTGAGTGTGGCACGGACGGTGCCTGGCGCTGCCAGGGACCAAGAGACTAAAAAGGGTATAGGGTCTCACACGTGCTCTTGGGACAAAGGATCGACAACACAGAACATTCAAAAGGGCACTTATTGCACCTTTCATACACTTATTACTAAGCAGATGGGCGAGCGACAGATCGAGTAAGTCCGACTCACGGCGACCGGACCGCGAGCGAATATGTTCGTCCCGGGCTGGAAACCAAAGCCTAGTAGTTAGCGTGTACGGTCACGCCAACGGTGGCGCGTTCGAACGATCCGTGTTCGTCCATGCCGGTGCCCCGCTACAAGGCCTAGCGAGCCGGTCTCGCAGAGAGCGTGTCGGCGCACGCGCGAAGCGTCCGCACTGCCCGCCGACCGCACGCCAAAGAGGAAGCGCCTTCTACCTTTTGCGCCCAAGTAACCCCGTCGTTAGGTGGCGTTAGCAGCGCAACACTCGCGCCATCTCTCGCAATACGCCGCAACCACACCGACCGCCGCCGCCGTAAAGCCACGCGGCGAAGCCGGATTACAGGAGATCCGAAGCCATGCGGGGAAAACAACATCAGGGGACGCGTGACAGTCGCGCATCCCCACAAGGGCAATCAAATTTATTTTACATTTGGCCCCAGTTTCTGCACTAGTTGAGGGAGTGCAGCATCGTCGTCAATTTGATAGTGCAGCGAGTATTCAGGTAACTACTGCAGCTACCTGCATTCGATACTGTGAACCTGCACTCGATACAAATGTCGCAGACGACGTGGTCACAGGCTACATTGCGTAGCGCCAGTTGAATGGTCGTCCACGGGCGTAATTATCTACTGCTTTGGTTTACAACAGTCAGTCAAACTGGCTTAACGAGGCGCGTTGCAAGTTCGATGCTTGGACGGTTGTTAGGGCTCGTTAGTTAAAGGATTCTAACACGCTAAATACCTTTGATTCGAACACCTGTCTTTACGAACGCCATTTCTGACTAGAAAGGGCACAACGACGGTCACTACTTTGCTGTCATCACGCTACTACCCTAATAAGAATAATTGTAATAACGAAAAGAAACAACCATTAAGATTGCAATGCACGATCTTCTCAATAAGACCTAATCGCCCAAAGCAGGTGACACAGCGTCGTTCGTAGCGGCACCTGTGTCCTCGAATTGCAAAGCGACAATTCACACAGGTGTAGTGAATGTCACCCCGCATAACTGGTTCATAAAGTGCGGCAAAAAAAGAGAGACCTAAGTTTACGTTAAAGCTGTTGTCTCATGGTTGACCTTCTGTTAAAATCATTTATAATTCTGATAAGAGCATTTCTCTATTGGATGGCATTCAGGCGCACCGAAAACTTGAAACTGGTCAGTGTCAACATAAATGGATTGCGACCGCGATACGCGATAATTTAGGTAATTCGCTTACCCCCCAGAATGCATTGTAAATGCGGCAGCTGTTTTTGTTACAGCATTAGTCTAATTCTTGTCCATCGAAGGTTTGTTCTCGGCACAGCCGGGATCAAATAGACCGGAAACACTTCTTGAGTCATTGGGAATTCAAACTCATACGTCACTGATGAAGAAAGTATCAAGTAGAATTAACTGTTACTGCCTCATAGAGTGGCGACAACTTCGAGAAATAATTATTCTTAGCACTCACCTTACCTCTGTGTATTTACACCTTTCTCCTATAGGGGGCCGCAACTGAAAGTTTAAAGCTAAGAAAAGCACAAAAGCAGTCATAAGTTACTAATCACATATTCGGGTAGTCGTTAAAAGCTCTCTGGCCGTGGCAGGAAGCTGGTGAAAAAGAAAATACAAGCTTTAAAGGTGAATGACAATAGCCGGGAATGGAACTAATGATCCTACTTCCTTATCCTAAATGAATCCCGCTTATCCGAGCAGTAACGCTTAGTTGCTGCTCTGTTGGATGACCTCTGTAGCGCTGTCAGAGCACCCCGAAACGACCATCCAAATACGCCTTAAGAGATGTCGGGGTCATTTCTCACTTCTTGTGGCGTCGTGATCTTTGAAGAACATTTGTCTTATCGGGTGTTTCCTTGATGACCGTTTCGTGCTCAGTAAATAACAGCGCGCCCACTTTCTCACAATGCGGACGGAGTGAACGCCGGCGCTTCTTACCGATCGTAGAAGTTGACCAACAGCAGTCGGTTTGAGAACAGCGCCGCCGTCTGGACAATGCACCAGGAGAGGAACAGATGCATGTCCCTCTCGCCCCGTGCCTTCCACAGTTTCAGGAAGGTCCTCACGTAGGCCGGCCTGTTGGACTCGTAGACGACGTTGTTCGAGACGCCGCCGTATCTTTCCAGCTCAGCCAGCCATCGCTCCTCGGTGAGTCCAGGGACGGTGCCGAAGAGCTCGTCAGTGTCGAGCTGGGCAGAGCGGGTAGGCGAGTCCATGGCCTCCGCCAGCGGAATCATGCAGGCTTCGTCCACATTTCTGTTGTCGGCGAAACTCACGGTGTCTCGCAGCTCCTCTGCGGAAGGCTGACCAGGGCTGCCGAACTCTCGCCTGTAGATGACATCAAGGAAGCCTTCGGTGAGCTTAGAAATGGTCTCGACAATATGGCCTGCAGTTTTTTTTTTTTTTTGACGAACCAGATCGCGGTGAGACTATTTCAAAGAAAGCACAACTTTCATAGCTTGACAATAAACAAACCAATGAAAATTGGATATTCCTGAAGCAGGGCTGCGGCTAGATCAAAAATAAATATTCGAACAGTAACCAAAAACATATCGTAAAGAAATGTGCATGAGACAATTAATCTAAACGTTAAATTTTATTTCGAATCCACACGACATACATACAAGACATGCGCAAAAACCACTAATTCGGTCCGACTAGATGTGTCACCATCTACAGGCAATCGGTAACGAATGCGTAAATATCTTGCTACGTATATTAAGGCTCCCAATGAAAGAAGGTGGTATTCTATTGACATTGTAATGTGCTTTAGACCAGATTATAGGCCCTACAGTGGATAATGGACGATATCACCCTCATTGCAAATAAAAAACTGGTCTGAGTGCCAATGGTTGAGCCAAAGTCGAGGTCTAGCGGTATATCTTTTTCTTTTCGAAATAAAAAATTGACTGAGGTTTAACTCTCGCAAACCTAGTTATCACAAGCGAAAGGTCTGTTTGGCTTGGTTTTGCAAAGACTATGCACACAGTGTTTCATTATTGCACGCTTCCGCGCTTTGTAAGCTTCTTTATAACGTGCTAATCTGGCCTCCCTTTGCGCCGGTGTTTCAGAAGCCAACTTTGCCTTTGCTGGAGATTTCGCAGCCTGCCGTCTAGCTATATCTACTGGATGACTGGATACAGCCTGTCGCTTGCGCTGAAGCGCACGCACAGACGGCCCAACCGACGCGCCATCCATGGCGAGACTGGGCGACCAACCGCCGGCGCAGCAGCCGTAAAGCCCTCGTCTAGTCACGTAGTACCGCAGTGGCGAGGCTGCGAGCGAGAGCAGCTGCGATGCCTCTGATGCCAAGGGCGTGGTCCTGCGGTATATTTCTTTTCAGAAAAAAATACAAAAAATATTATCTATAAGGCGGCAATAGGTCTTGTCGGAATGCGCAAAGTACAAAGAATTGTGACCCAGCGTTTCACAATCACGTGAACTGGTCAACTTTCACAAGATGTAGGAAACGTTTCTAGAGGAAACCACGGCTTCAAATTACGCAGCTCATTCTTTTCATGTACGCAGGGCTGCCAGCTGATTTGGCGGGTGCTGAAAGCATGGGTCCTGCAAGTAGAATATCAAATGAAGCTCGATATACACAGCAGGTCCTTGACTACATGTTGTGCAGGAAGTCGCCGAGTGCTACAACCACCCTTAGCGACCAATGGTTCCTTACTAACTGCATTGTCTTAGCGATGAAGCATGCCACCATGGACGCCCTTGACTGAAAACATTGCTAAAGAAATCTTTTCAAAAGAATCAAGTATTTTCGCTTTCTATCTCTCTTTCACAGGACACTTTATTCCTGCTAAGGCTCATCGCTGCACACTGAATAGCGAAGCGACGCGATGGTTGATTACATCGTACAGCTCTAGCACGCTACGAGAAACATTGGTATATTTGAACAAAGTGCGTTGTTATTTCAATTATTAGCTTATACTTGCCTTCACCGCCCAATATTTCCTTATTCTATGCCAAGCACCTCAAATTGCTGACAAATTTGTAAAGCGTTTAATTGCAAAGTAAGGGAAGAGCGAACAAATCGGTCGAGTTTAGCTGACACCCAACCTTCGGAGCCACACAGATGTGCCCCTCAGGAATGCTAAAAATGCACCTAATTGACAGGCGCTTCTCCTTCCCTACACTTTCAATATCAAATTTTCGCTGTCATACAGAGGAGACCATTGGAGCGGGCCTTTTGTAGAGGAACGTTTAACAACCGAATTCAGTAGCTAAACGCTTCGGTCTTACATGTCATTCCCTTTTAGCTCATGTGCAGGGATATCTCATTGTTGCGCCCTTTTGTTGTGCTATCATTTTATCTTTTATTAAAGCTCTCCGTAATCTGAGGCGACATTATACCGCAGCTATCCTCTTAATTATTGCGGCATATTTAGACCGTCCTGCATGCCTGAGCGTATCAAAGTAGTCCTGGGCCTCTTGGTCACTGCGTGTCAGTCTTTGGTGCTTCTCCACGATGCGCTCAAACTCTCGGAGCGGCCTCAGAGCGACCCTGGTGCTGTTCTCGGTTTGCTGGACGAACACGTCCAGCACGACGCTCCAGTGCAGCGTGAGCGATGCGCGTAGCCACGTCCCAAGCACGTCCACCGTGTCCGAGTCCCTGGGCATTCGTGGCCACAGAATGCCCGCTTCGAGTAGAGCAGCCTTCACCTGAAATGCGACAAGGTCTCAATACCATTTGTAACAACAACAGTGGGCGATTGTTACGATATCTCACGCTTTGTGAATGATGTCCCATTTCCTGAAGCCTAAAGGAGGCATTCATCATCATCATCATCATCCACCAGCCTATATTTATGTCCACTGCAGGACGAAGGCCTCCTCCTGCGATCTCCAATTACCCCTGTCTTGCGCGAGCTGATTCCAACTTGCACCTGCGAATTTCCTAACTTCATTACCCCACCTAGTTTTCTGCCGTCCTCGACTGCGCTTCCCTTCTCTTGGTATCCATTCTGTAACTCTAATGGTCCAACGGTTATCCATCCTACGCATTACATGGCCTGTCCAGCTCCATTTTTTTTTCTCTCTTAATGTCAATTCGAATATCGGCTCTCCCCGTTTGCTCTCTGATCCACACCGCTCTCTTCCTGTCTCTTTGTGCTCTTTGAGCACAGATCCCTCTTTGTGCGGTCCTTAACTTGTTCTCGAGCTTCTTTGTCAACCTCCAAGTTTCTGCCCCATATGTTAGCACCGGTAGAATGCAATGATTGTACACTTTTATTTTCAACTGACAGTGGTAAGCTCCCAGTCAGGATTTGGCGATGCCTGCCGTATGCACTCTAACCCAATTTTATTCTTCTGTAAATTTCCTTCTCGTGATCAGGGTCCCCTGTGAGTAAATGACGTAGATAAACGTACTTCTTTACAGACTCTAGAGGCTGACTGGCGATCCTGAATTCTTGTTCAGGAGGCATTGAATGGCATTCAATGTTAGCATTCAATGCTGTATAAAGGCAGTGTTATGGCTTGAACAACTGTGGCAATATGGGTAAGTACTGCTTCACGCCACCAGTGTAATTAAAAGTGTAATTAACACTTAAGATGTTGCCAATGCGCCTACGGCTCATTGTTCCTAACACATTTCAGATGTTATATGATGTTGTACGGTGGCATGGCCGTTCCTGATTGCCTTTCTTTGAATTAATATCAGTGGAACAGGCGGCAAAAGTGTGCATGCTGAGCAGTGTGAAAATTTTGCGGAACCCACGCGCAGTGCAAATCGGTGTAAGCAAAGCTTGCATTGGTGTTTGCGAAAACGCTGTTCTTGTTTACCGACTACTTGGAAGTGTAGCGTACACGACGAAGTTGCGAACATTTTCACCGGAAAAATTTCCGCTAAACATAACCTTGTGGTGCTGACAACACCGAATGACGACGAATGAAAAATGGGAAGAATAACGCAACAAATTACATCCCTAAACCTTATGTCAGAGACGCTACTGAGAAATTATGTAATTAATTGTGTTGATTCGCTCCGTTCTTTCTTATAGTCCTGTTTTTCGATGGTATATATGCATTGGCCGCCTGCAATAAGCCATCAGTTGTTAGTAGCATCGTGTCTTCGTGGTTTGTGACGTCGTGCCATGCCCCGTTTGCGCAACAAATGTATGTCCTTTTTCTCTGAAATACTCGTCAAGTCACGGCAGTCGCAGGTAACCAGGTCAGTGGTGATCCAGCGGCAAATACGAGAGAAATGCGTGAGCATTACGTCGATCCTGTTTGAGGTCCCTGATTCAAGATTTGAACAGCGTTCACCCGATCTCAAGGTGTTGTTCAGGAGCCCACTCGACAGTCCAGTTCCCTTAGTTACCTACATATCATACACACATACGCAATTTCCTAAGCTCTCCCAACACCTCTCTACCTCTACCACGTGACCGGCTCCCCACCGTTTCACACACATACACCTTTTTCTACTTTGACACGCCTAATGCTCGCGCATTAAAAGAGCCTCCTCCACCTTGGGTAACTCGTCGACCTCGCCTTGGCTCACGGCTTCGCAGCTACGGTAGAATGCCGCCGCCGCCTCGAGCTGACTCTGAGCCTTGCGCGGCACCGGCACAGAACGCAGCAGGTGGGACAGGCGGCGCTGCTCGGAGAGGAACGCCTCCTCGCGCACGGAGAGAAGGTTGCGGCGCCGCCAGCCGTCGCACACGAAGCGCGTGAAGCCCTCGCAGGGTTTCAGCGAAGTGTTGACCGAATCCGCGAGGCGGCGCGAGTACTCGCGGCAGGGCTCGGTGCGACACAAAGCGGCCGAGCTTCGTCGCCCTCTGTCACCCTGGCCTCCGAATAGCAGCAGGAGAGAGACAACAGCCGCTGCCAGCAGAAGCGCAGCGCCCAAGATGGCCGTCGTTTTCCGCTTCCTGACCAACGCCTGCAAACCGTCGAAGCGGAAAGGTTAAGAAGTCACAGGTTCCGTTGAGGCTGCTTGGCGTTTCGTCGGGACACGAGAGCACCTCCCTAGACGAGTGGGTTCAAAGTGCATGTGCGACCGCTGTAGCCTGTACTTTTACGACAGTGCTTACGTTGGCTCACAAGTGCGGATGACATCACGGTGGCGTTGCGGAGCTCAGATGCAACGCTCAGATTAGAAGTACGCTACAAACACGCGTGGGTCTTGTGAAAACGTCTAGAAAAAAATACGAGTTTCATTTCATTCGAGCAATAAAGATTTTCCCACATAACTGTGCAGTGTCTCCGGTAATTTTCATTCATTCGACCGTGGATTATATATACAAATTTCTAAAGAACAAACATGTTTCAGCCATGCACTGGTCGAACGCGCCCGTAACGGTCTTCAGCCGTGATGGCGTACCGTACAGACCAAAGGTAAATTTTGATCTGGGCTGTTGCCGAGCGATCACCTCCGGTGATATTCTCATCTCAACAATATTTCGAGTGACTCAGCAGCGGAAGCGTCGAAGTAGACGGCCGAAAGCATTCGAAGGACTGTGATAAGATTCCAAACATGGCACAGCATCAGAAATGCTATCAGCCATACGTATACGCCGACGCATTTCGCGCCGATTCACGCGAAGCATCGCGAAGCATCGCGAAATTGATCGTATCCCCGACAGACAGTACAAACTACCGGCCCCCTCAACTTGGCGAGACAGGCGAGGACTACACGCCAAATCATGCAGAGGTATACGGAAAGGAAGCTTTTTTGTAAGGCAGACTAGTCACCCCAAGCTGGTGCACAGGTGCCCGGGTGCGCCAGTCTGCATTATCTGATAACAGATATTGCATCTCTTTGTCCGAGTCTCCAAGAGCGGTGACGGATGGCTCACCTTTGCATGAATATACTACGCGCACTGTTATTAGCTTCTGTCACAAGCCTCATGGATGCATGTCTATTTGTGATAAGAACGTCAGTTTCATGAACCTGGCATTGAGTGTCGTTCTGTGTTCACGCATGATCTGGTGAATTTAGTCGACGACTATTAGATTAAGGGTGTCGTAGCTTTTGTTATCTGCCAGGTGTGATTTTGACATGTATATAAATCCCGCGCTCATCCTATCTTCTATCTTGTCCTTGTTCCTTTGCGCTCTGCACCTTCATTATGAGGTAGCTATAACTCGATGAGCTAGATATAACTGCTAGGGCCTGATTGTCAAGATGCTTTGATTTACAGTTTTAAGATTGGGCTTTAAGACTGTGTCGTGATGCTCCCTCTAAGTATTTCACCTTCCTCCATGCGCAACGAATTAAGTAGTCACCTCCACGCCTTAGAATACTCAGGCTAAGCAAGCTCCGACAATCGGAGCTCCCTGACGTGGCCAATTCCCCTCTGCGACCATAAGGCATTAGTCTCCGCATTTTTGACAAAGGCTTCACATTTCTCTGGCACCCAAAATGAAGACTAACTGCGTCGAGAATTCTCACGCATTTGCCGAATAACAATACCTGCATCGTGCTGGAGAGGAAGCGCAGCGACCTCAGCTGCTTACGCGACCGCGTCCCACACTCAGGGGGAACGTCATCGCGGCGTCCCGTCAACTGAGGCGACGAGCCCCGCGTCCATGACGAGGGAGTCGCGGCCGAAGTGGTGTTGCTGTGGAAACTGGAAGACGGAGCATCGCTCCCCTGCACTTTCTTCATCCACGGCGGCTCCAACCCGTGACGTTCTTGCGGGCGAAGAGGCCATCGTTCGGGCGAGTCAGCCAACGCACTTGGCGGCCGAAAAGGCAGGCACGTCTGCGGACTCTGCTCGGAGGTAGTGCTCTGGTCCGGGAATTCGAGGCGGCTGGAAGGCGAAGGAGATGACTGAGCAGTCACAAACTTTGTTCCCGCAGGCGTTTCTGGAAGATCGACTGTAGAAACCGCGGGTGTCGCGGTATCTTTCCGTGGGCTTCGCGAGCTCTCGCCAGACGACCACGCGGAGGCCCCGGTAGCCGGCCAAGACATTTTCCTGCCTTTCGGTTCATCGCTCCTGAAGGCGTCCTCCTCTAGGCTTAACGAGGCTGAGCGGAACCTTGAGAACGATGGCGTTGCATGTGAACTGCCGTCTCTTTTGGCCCGAGTATTGGCGCTTGGTCGGTCGGGATGTTCAAGTTGTGTCCTAACTGAATGCAGCTCACCGTCGCGCATGTCCGAGAAGGACGGTATTTGCCGAACACTGCTGCTTGCTTCCTTTGCGTGAAAACCGGTCACAGGCGACTCTGTCGCATCCAGAGGGGGCGCTAGAGGGGCGGTAGCCAGTGTGCCGTTGCCGATTCGTCTCTGCGGTCTACGTGACGACGTTTCACAAGTGTTCGTCATCGACGTCGGGTGTAGCCAGTCTGTCTGCTCCGACTCGCCGTCTTCGAAGTACTTGCTCTCTCCCGCAAAATGTGGCACCGATATTTTGCACACCTGGAGGGGAAAACGAAGGCTCATTCAGCTAAGTCTTGATAACTCAATCAATAATCTCTTGCTGGAGAAACCGCACTTGAATCGCGTATCACCGAAGCTGGCTCCTTTTAACTACGAAATGTGAACTTTGGCCGGAGACATGGTCCCGCTGCGCGGTCAGCGTCAACGCAAAAGTACGACTTCTTAAAGTCCGCCGACGTGAGATTGTGCATGGGACAATGTCCTTAAAGATATGTGATGACGAAGAAGCAAAATGAAGCAATAATCGGTGTTACAGTTCGAAAATCGTGGTAGTACTTACCAGTGGTGGAGGGAGCTCATGCTGTGCCTGATGTGGTGCATTTGTGTGCCCGGAGAGCTCTTGCGTCTCGACACTTGGCAACACCGGTATTGGATGAGTAGCATGTTCATGGACGTAGCACGCTTCATGAGATGGTTCCAGATGGACCACCGAGGACGGAACAGGCACGTCAGCTTCCTCTATGTGAGCACCGCCGGAGCCGTGGACCACCGAAGGCGACGTTCCGATAACGTCGTGTCGCGGAAACTCACGTCGTGAATCGGTGGTCGGCTGTGGAAAGGTCGCCGGCATTCTCGGCACTTCGGCATAGCCGCCGGACTGAACATTTTTCCGGTTCCTGCCATGCGAACCTAGTTTCCGTGCGGCGTCTGTTTGTTGAGAATGCCACCCTGCGTTTGGACGCTTCTAAGTATAATATGAAATAGTAAAAAAGGCTACGTCGCTTCTTAAAGGCAATAGTTTACTCGATGTCACCCCTGAGCACAAAAGGCAAGCTCCGAGTAGACAAAATTTGTTGCACTTCAAAGGAACCCTTAAACTCTGCAGACTATAATAATCAGAATTTAGCTTACGGCCAGAAATTTATTTCAGTAACTGCGAAAAAGAATTCAGGAAAATTTCAGTAAATTGAAGCAGTATGTTTACGACGCTAAAGGTGTGCGCCAAAAATAGATTATCAACTCTGTGAAGTGCACTGCGGACAAGCCTGACGCTTTATGCAAAGCACTAGACACATTCAATGTAAACGCTAAACGGCTTATGTGACTTTTACAAAGGCCTATCCACAAATTATTAGTACCCTTCACTGACACCGGCCTATCCACAAACTATCAGTACCCCTCAATGACACCTTTAATATATCAAATTTAACCATTCTCTCATGTACAGATGGACGCCGTTAGCGTTTTAAACATGATGTTTCAGCTTTGTTACATTGTAGGGATGGTCAGTGAGTTCCACAAAAACATAAAGCTGGCAACCCTAATACTAGGAGAATCATACGTTGGGCGTGTCGGTATTCCATACTTGTGAAAAACAGTGCGCATCAACATAGGACAAGGAAGTGGACTAGAGGGGTCACAGGCGCTGACTTACAACAGAAAAGTTACAAATGAAAGCACGAGAATAAGTGGACTGCAAGGTTACACGTGAAAAATTTGGCGCGAAAGATCTAAAGATGTGCAGCGGAGGGAGCAGTAATAGCAGAGTGATTGATTTCTATGGTGTGCAGTGAGACAAGTAGTAAGAAATCCGCCTGCGAGGTGGATATTTAGTTCGCTTTTAAATGTAGCATTGATAATTTAATTAGGTGATGCTGAACAACGAGATTTCCGTTTCCATGTATTAAGGTAGGAGCGCCCATGGTAGAGCTTGCGGCTGAACACGTGGTCACGAGCTCCAATCCTTGCGGCGGCGGCTGCATTTCGATTAGGGTGGAATATAAAAAAAACCCGCTCGGGTATTAGGCACAACCTTCTCTAGGGCGCCCCTTATATCCCAATCTGCAGTTTCACGACTTTAAACTTCAAAAAGCTTTCGCTGAAAACGGTAGTTGTTCGTAAACATGCGCTGGTAGCTTGATCGCGTAACTTGTCTTGGGAACGAGATTGTTGTTACATTAGAAATAAGGAAATGTGTTAACTAATGCTATAGGGCCACAGCCGAACTTTTACTCCGGTATGTATGATGAACCTGGTGCAACCTAATTATCCACAACTGTTACGTACGAAGAAATTGGTTTTATTGCGATAGCAATTATATGGACACTCCAAAGCAGATTTCTGCCGTCGGCGTCGCCGTCGCCGTGAGGTTCCGTATGACGTTGTGATGAGCAGGTTCTTTTGTCTAATATTTGATGGTTCTATGAGGCGAAGCCTCCCAGAACCCAATCGAGGACAAAGCCGTTTGTGGAACGCACACACAAAACGTTTAATGTAACAAGAACGAGAAAAAACCATAAAATAAACACTCAAAAAGAACTCATAATAGAACACACATGTGGCTAGAACGCTTAATGATATCGGGGAAGTTCGGGCAGGAAGCGGGCGTGTGCGCGTGCTATAGTCTCGATGCGGCGAAGCGGAGACGAGACGACGAGAAAAGCGTTGTTGGTCTCACCAAACGTCGTTGTGTCGGACCGTAGTACAGGCTGTCAGAGCGTGGCAGCTCTGGCTCGGAGGGAGAAGACAGGCGGCTCGGCAGCACGGGAAGACGGCGGTGGCGTTCTGGCTGGGCAGCTGGTCGTGGCACTCGGGCTCGTAGCCCGACAGCTCCCGTTCTGCCCACGGGCGCAGACGCTCACCGGCCTCGGGCAGCAGCAGTTGACAATCGGGCAGGGTGGCGATGCCCGGGAAGGCAGGCGGCTTGGCAGCAGGGGTTGACGGCGGCGGCGTCCTGGCCGGGCAGCTGGTCGTGGAGCTCGGGCCCGTAGCCCGACAGCTCTCGTCCTGCCCACGGGCACAGTCGCTTGCCGGCCTCGGGCAGCTGTTTACGATCAGGAAGAGTGGCGACTCCCAGGAACGGGTTGGCATGAGGCCCCGGCCGGGTGAAGTCCTGGTGGCTCGGGTCCGGAACCCGACGGCCGTCTTCAGCTCCCGATCCGGTGGCCGACCTTGTCCTGGTGTCGCTTCTGGAACTCCTCCCTCTACTGCCAGCGCGGCTCCTTTTTCTGCTGCTCTGGTCGATTCGTCGACTTCTCATTGGCTGCTCGAGGCTCCGTGTTCCTCTGTGATTGGATTGGCTTTTTTTCTTTTGATTTCTTTTCTTGCGCCGCGTGTTCACGCGCCGGACGGTCTTCGGCGTCGTCGTTTTCGGCGCGGCGCGGTAGAGCGGCGCGCGCTCTCCTTGTCTGCTTCTTGTTTGAAATGCACCGCACCTTGTCGCACACCACAAATATCACCGTCGCGCATCACCGCACCGTGTCGCGCACCACAAAAGTCACCGCATTGTGTCGCGCACTACTCATCACAGACGTCAATGGAGATGAAATCGTCGCCGCGCGCCGCCGAACGCTGTATGTGCGAGTGAAAGGGCGCGAGGAACGCGCGCTTTCACGGGGAGTGAACCCACGGCAGAGAACAAACGCGCGTTCTTCCCCGTGCTCCCTTAAGGGCTGCAGAAGTAGGCGTCTCTTTCCTCCTTAGTAGTAGTGATTTTATTGAAGAAGAAAGTGACGCTTATTTCTGCTGCCCAATAGGGAGCACGGCGCAGCGTCAGATCCTCCTTTACAATCACCATATATGTAGAGCAAACGCGCCTTCTTCCGCCGCGCGAAAGGCCTTGGGCGGGGGGGGGGGGGGGGGGAGGGAGGCGACGTGTGCCTATTTATATCAGAGGCTCCGGTAACAGTCACCCACGCCGCACGCATTTTGTGCGAACGGGAGCAAAACGCCGACGGCGTCGACAACAGTTCTGCGTGTTGCCGGTGCTGCTGCATGTCCAAATTTATACAGCTGATAAAGCTGCCATCATTACTCAGTATAGCTCTCGACAAATTTGCTATCGCAATTGATGCGTGGTTTTTTTTATTGCGATAGCAATTATATGGACACTCAAAAGCAGATTTCTGCCGTCGGCGTCGCCGTCGCCGTCGCCGTCGCCGTGAGGTTCCGTATGACGTCAATGAAGATGAAATCGTCGCTGCGCGCCGAACGCTGTGTGTGCGAGTGAAAGGGCGCGAGGGGCGCGCGCGCTTTCACGGAGAGTGAACGCACGGCGGAGAACAAACGCGCGTTCTGCGCCGTGCTCGCTTAAGGGCTGCAGAAGTAGGCGTCTCTTTCCTCCTTTACAATCACCATATATGTAGAGCAAACGCGCCTTCTTCTGACGCGCAAGAGGCCGTGGGGGAGGGGGGGAGGGGGAGGGAAGGGAGGCGACGCATAGCTGCGGCACCAAGTGCCTATTTATATCGGAGGCTCCGGTAACAGTCACCAACGCCGCACGCATTTTGTGCGAACGGGAGCAAAACGCCGACGGCGTCGACAACAGTTCTGCGTGTTGCCGGTGCTGCTGCATGTCCAAGTTTATACAGCTGATAAAGCTAACATCATTACTCCGTATAGGTCTCTACAAATTTGCTATCGCAATTGATGCTTCGCCTTTCAGGTGAAACTGCGACAACTTTTTTTTTAATTCAAAGGTAGAGACACATTTACCGACCACTCTCCTACTCTCACTGCAGTAAATATTAAGCTGGAACGATCATTGTAACAAATTGGTGACGTTTCACTTCGTGAACGCAGGTTACGCGCAAGCCTATGGACACCGCGGCGAACTTGCAAAGCGAGCCCCGCGGCGTCGAAGCACGAACGGTGAGGGCGCGAACGCGCCGATTCCCTTCTCCACTTCCAGGCGCCTTCCTCCTCCGGCGTTCGCTTAGCTCGCAGCGACAATCAGTTTTCGCCGATTTCGCAGACGGGGAATCTACGCTTGCGCGTGAAAGCCATACAGCCTTTCTTGCAACACTGCTCTCCACGTCGTGGGAATCACATCTTCATCTGATTTACTTGGAAACGGTTACCAGCCACAGTTAGCTTTTAACATCTTGAAACTGCAGCACGCACACGAGAAACGAGGGCAAAAAGGCGAAGGTGACAGACGGGCGCTGACTCGCAACTCAGTTTATTTTTGGAGGGAAACTACACACATATAGGCCTTCCATATCAAAAAGCGTGGTGATATGTGCGTAAGTGAGCCATCTATAACCCTAACTGACAAAGAGTTTGCCTTTTTGAGCGCCACCTGACGTTGTTAAGATACGTAGAAGTTCTGTGCATATATTTTTTTTCAACATGTCTTTATTATTTTTATTTCTATTCCGCATGCTCTTGCACATGCTCACTTTAGTCAGACTGGGTATATATGTGTGTGTAATTTCCCTCCAAAAATAAACTGAGTGGCGAGTCAGCGCCTGTCTGTCACCTTCGCCTTTTTGTCCTCGTTTGAATGAATGAAGATGAATAGCTACCAACTCGCCCAACTTTCAGTACATTTACAGCTTTTAACACTTCTATGCGAATTGGCTTTTTTCATGCAACCAACCTCTTGTGTAAAAGTTCTGTAACAGATCCCCAAAGTATTTAAAGGGACGTGATCTGATGCCACTTTCATAGTACCCGCACCTTTTTCGTGAACGTCCGTCTTGAGTGTATTGTGCACTCTATGTTGGCTGACATACTACAACGCGTACTCATTTTCCTGCCAATTTCTATACTACGTTACATCTTTCTGTACTCCAACGTGCAAAAATATCTGCTAGAGATCAGTATTCGGAAATATTACGCACGTGAGAAAATGCTCCCTGTGAACATTAAGAAAATTGGGCGGAAACCAAAGGGAGAATTGCCATCAAAATTCAAGTGAAAGCTTCCCGGTAGATTTGCTGCGATATGCTGCTGGTTAGCTATACTTGCTATTGTAATAAGGAGTGCGGGGCACTATAACATCAGGCTGCCTCAAGGATTGGATCCGCGTTGTGAACCACATGAAAATCCTTACAAGTTCACGCATCGCGCTATGCGATCAATATCACCCTATATCAAGTTATAACCTTGGATTACACTCCATCCGGTTTCGGCCAAGCTTTGATTACACAATTTACATGTTGTACGCTGTTTATTCGGCCACTCAGCCATCCGCAGAAAGCGGGGAGAAAAGCTAAAGAAAGCTTGGCGTTAATAATCTGGGACCGTATTAAGAAAGGTTCTAGCGCGTATGTGCTTGTTGCCATTGGCCTTCCGCCTTCTCCAACGACATGTTTGGTCTCAAGATTAGCTAGTACCTGATGTTTTACCGTAATACCGTCTTTGTGAATACAAGACCTGCTGTTTTTTTTTTTTTTTTTTTACCTTGGCTATGACGTGGTGACTCTGGCTGCAGGCTCTCCTGGCTCTTTCCGTGCTCCATTCCTTCCGCGTGACGATGCTTAGCCGCTGTTCCGCTGCCTTCGCGGTGAGAGCCATCCTCCACCGTGTGAGGCAGAGTCAGTCGCTTCGGTGCGTCGTTCGAGGGTTCTTCGGCGCCATTGTGGTCGCTGTGCCTGCCGCCAATGACGGGAGCCACTGTCGTGGCGTTACTCGGAGCGGGACGTGCGGCGACGGACCGCTCAGGAACATGGCGTGGCGTACCGCGTTGTTTGTGCATGGCCGCAGATAAGCAGTAGGCTTGCTTGCTTGCGAACACCGGGTACTCGATTCTTCTTCTTCTTCTCCAGCACATGCGCGCGTGCTGAGATACATGACCGCGGTCGTTGTGTTGATGATAAGCACTGCCCAACATAGTGCATCTGAAAAAAAAAAAAGCTCTTCCAAACAAAAAATAATGACAGACGCAAGGCTGTAAACTTCAACTCTCGGTTTATTCTCAAACGCACTGAAGTAGCTGCGCGGGGAATTCGTCTGCTTTTAGAAGGAAATTGCTGCCACTGAAGATAACCATGACTGCCTGTAAACATAAAGATGTAAAATACCCATGAAGCATTACGTTTTTCTCCTGTTTTTGTTGATAAGTCAAACGAGAAGGCTACGCTTCTCGGTCATTTGATTGCTTTACGGCGACATCTGGCGATGCTTACCTTCAGCTCCACTTGAGGAGAGTTGGCAGTTGGGATTGTTGGTGCATGATGTTAAAGGCAAAACAGAACAAGGAATGGGATACGAAACAAGAAGCAAGGAAAGTGACAAGAAGCAGTTTTACTGTTTTGTTCACGAGCTTATTAAAAATGTCTGAATATTCAACCATTATTGCAATTCACTGCTTTCTGTGTCTTTATTTTGTGTATCGGTGTTTAATGTGCGTCACTTCAAAGCTACCAGCTTAGCACTTACCCAACGAGAAAATCACCCCAGCCTGGAGTTCTTTTTTTTTTCTTTTCAAGTTGATAAAGAAGGCCAAGCCAGAGAACAGACAACACTTTTTCGAAATCACCACGTTGAATAAGGAATACTCTTGCAGGTGTCGCTCTTGCCAATGTATCGAGAGCACACCTGAGTAGACTTGAGTGCACTAGCATCAGCAATGGTGGAGCACGGCGCCAGCGAGCTAAGCATTTCGTTTCACTGATCACTTAAAGTACAGCTCGTCGCTTGTTTCGATTAGTAGTTCACGAAAGGCGACGGTTACGAGCCTAGTTTAATCTGGCGTACGCTGGTGGTCGACAGTCAAGAATTTCTGCCCACAGACATTTTTTCCAGCGCTTGCGCGACTGCTACCACTGCTAGTTCTGCACCAAGGGGTATGCTTGGTGGCCGGCGGCTTCCTTCTAGCGAACATCGAATGCGCTCTAAACGGATATACAGCGCAGGTTATCGGAGAAACATTTCTCGTCGCTCCTGCAGTATCGCCATAAAATGGAAACGGGGGATATTGTTTCACGTGGCTGACAAAGCACTTTATGCAACCAGCTGGTGCCGTCATTTTCTCGTGCATTTTAATTTTCTTTTTTCTTTGTCGATCGCATAGGACTGTACTGGCGGTAACCACGAATGACATCACTAAACATCCACCAACTGATTCTCAGGTACTTTCAGCCTTTGATCTCTACTTTAATAGTAATATTAATGACCAGTACTACATAGTACACATCAGTGGTTTCAGTGTCCGGACGCACATATCGTTGGGCTGATTTTCAAACCTCATTGGCACAGAAGCACTGCCTCTGTATACCCCCCTTTGTGGAAGCTGATTGGCGTCTTGCTAAGCAGCCACAAGCCCACTGCCCACTACCACATTTCTCACTACCACTACCAACTACTCGCTGCTATTGTCTGTATGCGACGCCAGTGCCCCGTAGAAGGCGCTACAATACAGTTACGGCTTTACTGTACACGGTCCTGTACACAGACATATACAGTAACTCTAGGCCACGCGTGGGCATGTCTGACCCTTATAACGATGAGGAGCGACTGGATCCACGATAATATGCGCAAGCGCCCAAAATACGCTCCAGTCTGAGCATGCTCTGCGCTGCTTCCTTCAGGAGGACACCTGCCCCCCTGGCAGGGTTACCCGCGCCAGTGATTCTTGCGAAAAACATGTGTGTCATGTCCATCATGTCCATGTGCGTCGTCCATCGGTCCGGTTACCATCGGCGTTATGTTGAAAGCCAGAGAAATGGAAAGGCTGGGTGAAATAAATTTTCCCACGGGTCACGACTTACAACTTATTTATCGTAAGCAAGCTGTGGTATGTAATGCAAGTGTTCGCATTGCAACAGGTTAAACTTACAAAAGATGCACATCGTAGTCGCCGTCTTCATTTGGAGCTCTGTAAGGGGAAAAAAAACCAGTTATGTAAAACTTTTTAAAAGCGTCGAGTCCATATGGTTGGCTTGGTTTAGTGCGTCTGTGCGTAGCACAACTTGTCAGTTGACTTGTTTTCCCCGAGATGTCAATGAGACGTTTCACAGAACTATCATGTAATAGAGGCTCGGCAAAGTGATACCAAGATTTGTTGTGACTAGGCCACCGATCGCAGGCATTCTAGTCTCGTTCCAAGGGCAGCCAGCTATTTGAAACATTCGGCGCGCGCGCGAGGTGCCACTTTCTCGTCTTCCTTCTTCGTGACAGCTCGCGCTTTGAGACACCGTGTTGGACTGCACTACCTCCGGGACCGGCCCTCATTCCCCAGTACTTTCCGCTCGGCAAACTGTGCGACGTTGTACTAACTTCATCATCGGACAAGTTAATTATATTTTAACTTTCCTTCGCCGGAGTACAAAGGACATCGTTTCTAACATACGCCACTTGACATAGCCATAGGTACAGTCGACCACAAAAGTTCACGGATCACGGGATCTCACAAAACGTTCCATTCCCGAGCAGCATGTAGCAGTAGCCAGTAAAACTGTATACGACAAGGTCGTTAGCATAATACTAGTCGAGGCCCGAAATGCAAATACCAGGCTTCGTAGTGAGGCTGCGGAGATAATCAGCTTTTTCTCAGATTTCATGGTCCGTATTATTTAGGGGTTGACTGTGTGTACGATTGTGAAACACGTAGTTGATGATGACGTCACAATCCTTGTTTCTTTCGCTTACGCTCGCCCACTACCCATTTAGAACCCAACAATCATCTCGTAAACTCGCGCGGAACGGCCGGCGTTGATAAGTATTTGCTGTCATACGATCGACCGCGGCGTGGTCATCGTCGGCCCGCTTTTGTCACACACACGTATGCTCGCGACCCACCCACACACAACAACTCAATATACACAATCACATTGGTTCGTCTAGTAACGGTTTGCGCAACTTCAAACAATGTTGGACAGTCAGGTACCTCCAAAATTCTTCGCATAACATCGATAAAATAGTCCTTTATGCCGACGACACCAACGATATTTAACACGACAGCGTTAAGGGCTCCGTGTCGCAGAAAATCCGACGTCGGTAACCGGCGTCGGCGTGCGATGTCGGCTCGGTGGCAAAGGAAATCATCCCCAACCACTCCGACCGCGCAGGCCCTCCACGTGGTGCAAGGTTTTGGTGAACAAAAATTGAACTTCTCACAGTGAAATCCATCAGAAAAATGGTAAAGTACGACTTTACCATTCGGCGTCGGATTCGCCGTCGCATTGTTTACCAATCGGCATCGGATTGTAATTTGAATGTACGAGAAAACCTAATTCTTCTACGAGGAAACTCAAACACAAACCCCTTTCCCAGAATTTCACTTGCGACAAAGATGTCCAGATGAGGCTCGCATCCTAGGCAGGTCAAATTGGGACTTCGCCTGCTAATTCGTTTTGGACTCGCGCGCGCGTCGGGGTAATAGCAAACAATTAATAAAATAATAAAAGAGGTGCTAGGGCCTTCACATTTCAATATAGGACCCCTTATTTGCCCTGAAAAAACGTCTTTCCAGCAATGAATTTCTGTTTAAATGTGAAGCCGACTTTAAGGGGATCGGTGTAAGGTTGGTCTTTGTAAGCTGGCTTTCCCACGTTCTGTGTTGCAGTGAATGAAGCCTACTTGCCGTATGCGAACGATGCGATGCGAACGGGTCCCGATAACGCTATCGCGTTCTACTCTTAAAGGCGAAGCTTAAGCGTCCTCTAATGGTTTTTTTTCTGGCACGAATCTATCAAGACTAGAAACAGTTGCGTATAATTGGCTACTTGAAGTCTGAATTGCTAGATGCAAATGAATTAGAGTTGAATACAAATAAAAAGGACATCCTTTTTAAGGCTCGTAGCACTGGCGCTAACAATATTTCCTTACATTTTCGTAACGACATGATAGAGCGTGTGAATTCTATTCAATCCGTAGGTGTTCTTTTTCATGAGAACCTGTCATGGAATACACATATTAGTTACCTGAAGCTAGATCTATCCAGAGTAATAGGAGCATTTTGGAAAATAAGAAATCTAATTCCCGGGAAATTCAGAGCAATTCTTTACTTTTCAATGATCCATTCTCATATCTATTACTGTCTCCTGATATGGGGTACCACTACTGCTTCTAATATTTAAAACACTTTTATTCCACAAAAAAGTCAATTGGAGCTTTAGAAGGCTTAAAACATAGCGAAAGCACGCAGTCTTTCCGAGACTGCAACGTAATATTGAGGGTAGACCAACTTTACAAACGCAAGCTTGCGATATGCACTACAGAAATATCTCAGCGTCGCTGCGACTCTGTGACCAACCGCTTGGTCGCAGCCGAAAATCGCAGGGTGGGCACTGCATGAGACTGAGACCCTCACAATACTTTTCCCTAAAGTTTTCACCCCCTGCCCCAGCCGTTTAACCGCCGGCTCCTTGGCCCCCGTAGTGGGTATGCGCCATGGTATAGGAAGCAAGCAAGCAAGCCGCTACACGAGAGCGAGTGAGACGACTTTGGTCCGATCCCGCGTATCGCGTCGGTGATTCGCAGAAGATCCGGAGTTACGAGCCCGCGAAACCAAGCAAAAGCGTTTGAGCGCCCAGAAGCGTCCAGATACTTTAATGACCCAGTGTTCATTGCTCCTTGGGATTGTCGATGGTTCCGGGGTGATCTTGCGCAAAACGTGGCAGAGTCTTGAAGCTTAACTTCGCAAAAACTTGGCCGAACCGAGATAGAGCCAGGTGGGGTCGCCAGCTTCGCCGTTTGCCCAGTCTTCGCACCACTAGTGGGAAGCTGCCCCGAATTTTTTAACGCGATAGCGTTAAGGGCCCCGTGTCGCAGAAAATCCGGTGTCGGCTTGGGCGTTAAGCATCGGCGTCTGGCGGAAATAATCATGCCGAACCACATCATCCCCGAACCACCCCGACGACACAGGCCCTCCGCGTGGCGCAAGGCGTTAGTGAACAAAAATTGAATTTCTCAAAGTAAACTGTGAGAAAAATCGTAAAGTACGACTTAACCGCAGCCTACAGGCGTGATAGCGTATGATTGTATTTTGAATATACGAGAAAAAAGTCTGATAAGCGGCCGGGGATCTTTGAATGCTATCGCGTTCCACTCTCAAAGGCGAAGCTTAAGCGTCCTCCAATTCTGATAGTATTTCGCTGTACTTTGATTCTAGGCAACATTGAGGGGAATGTTGAAAACCGAGGCTTTCTAAATTTTGGACACGCGCGCGCCTCGGGGCAACAGCAAGCCATCATTAAAATAATAAAAAAAGGTCCTAGGTCCTTCACATTTTGATGTATAAAACGGCTTAAATTGCTCCTGTAAAAAATGCATTTGCAGCAATGCATTTGTGTTTAAAAGTGAAGCCGACTTTAAAGGGGTCAGTGTAAGCTTGGTCTTTGTAAGCTGGCTTTCCCACGCTTAGTGTTGCAGTGAAGCCTACTCAAAGAAAAATGTGATGCGAACGGAGCCCGATAACGCTATAGCGTTCCACTCTTAAAGGGCCCCTAAACCATCTCCGATATTTTTTTATTGCGATAGCAATTATATGGACACTCCAAAGCTGATTTCTGCCGTCGGCGTCGCCGTCGCCGTGAGGTTCCGTATGACGTCAATGGAGATGAAATCGTCGCCGTGATGATAAGTGGTTCTTGAGGGAAAGGGAAAGGTTGGCGCTATCTTCTGCAGCCCTTGAGGGAGCACGTGCGCCGAACGCTGTATGTGCGAGTGAAAGGGCGCGGGGGACGCGCGCTTTCACGGGGAGTGAACGCACGGCGGAGAACGAACGCGCGTTCTGCGCCGTGCTCCCTTAAGGGCTGCAGAAGTAGGCGTCTCTTTCCTCCTTTACAATCACCATATATGTAGAACAAACGCGCCTTCTTCCGACGCGCGAAAGACCATGGGGGGGAGGGGGAGGGAAGGGAGGCGACGTTTAGCTGCGGCACGAAGTGCCTATTTATATCAGAGGCTCCGGCAACAGTCACGAACGCCGCACGCATTTTGTGCGAACGCGGGCAAAACGCCGACGGCGTCGACAACAGTTCTGCGTGTTGCTGGTGCTGCTGCATGTCCAAGTTTATACAGCTGATAAAGCTACTATCATTACCCCGTATAGCTCTTTACAAATTTACTATCGCAATTGATGCTTAGCCTTTCAGGTGAAACTGCGACAACTTTTTTAATTTAAAGTAAACACGCGCATCAAGTTCAGAATGCAGTCACGATGAACGATGTCAAACGTTATGCGAAGTATGCGAAGGAAAGGGGCAGAAGTGAACTGGACGAGTTTGCATCATTTCAGTTTAGAAAGGCGCGTTGAACGAGGGGCAATGTAAAAAAGCCGGCAGATCCCACGCCCTATGGGAATCGATAGAAAGTTTTAGCACTGCGTACGTAAGATTCCTATGTTCTGCAAAGTGCGCATGCGCAGAACGCCACACGAACGGCACGTGATGCGTACGCAGCCGATGCGTACGTACGCAACCGATTCTTGCCCACGTACGTGGGGAGCCTCACGTGCTGCTCTCGTGGTTCTCGTTTGTCCGGGAGAGCGCGAGACAAAACGTGCAGTAGGTTTACGTACCTAGGCGTTTCCTTGTACTAAAAGCGCGGTCGTGACACGCGCTGCCACGTTCCGCAAAGCGCTTGCGTGCTGCCTACGTACTATCATGCCGCAGTACTAGAACTTTCTGATGTTATGCGACGCAGTGTGCGGGGAGCCCACCAAGTTAACGAAACGACCATGGCAGCACCGAGGCGTAGGCGGCTGTTTCACGACACGCATGTCATGACATTCATGTCATGATCGACCTATCATTTATGTTCGTCATACACACTTGTCATATTATGCCAATTTTGGTACCTACCAAGTTAACGAAACCGCCGTGAGAGCACGAAGACGTAGATAGATAGATAGATAGATAGATAGATAGATAGATAGATAGATAGATAGATAGATAGATAGATAGATAGATAGATAGATAGATAGATAGATAGATAGATAGATAGATAGATAGATAGATAGATAGATAGATAGATAGATAGATAGATAGATAGATAGATAGATAGATAGATAGATAGATACTGTCAAAATGTCGAATGTTCGCCAAGAAATGCTTCGCATCTAATACTCTGATATTAGCGGCACCGTCGGCTGCGATGCGAGCACAGCCGAGCCGGTCGTCTGCCATCGGTAGCCGAGCACTGCAGCTGATCTCGACAAGGATCGGAGCTCTCGCTCATGTTGAACGTTTGACAGTGGATATTGATTTATTGCGATAGCAATTATATGGACATTCCAAAGCGGATTTCTGCCGTCGGCGTCGTCGGCGCCGTCGCCGTGAGGTTTCGTATGACGTCAACGGCGATGAAATCGTCGCCGCGCTCCGGACGCTGTATGTGCGAGTGAAAGGGGGCGACGGACGCGCGCTTTCACGGGGAGCGAACGCACGTCGGAGAGCAAACGCGCGTTCTGCGCCGTGATGATAAGTGGTTCTTGAGGGAAAGGGAAAGGTTGGCGCTATCTTCTGCAGCCCTTGAGGGAGCACGGCTCAGCGCCAACGGGGAGGGGTAAGTGGGAGCGAAAGAAGGGATAGAGTGGAGTCGCCATGGCTGGGCGAAGCAAAACCGGCAGGCATAGGCGGCACGTATCAGGCCGAGATGGAAGGCCTTGGTGTGCTGCAGAGTCTGCAGGGGTGTTGTGCCAGGCCGGTCAGGCCCGGGGTGGGGTGGGAGGCCGTGAGGCCTTCCCGCTTGTAGAAATGTCCTTAGAGGCGTGCGGAGAGCCCTGACGAGTCAAGGAACTCCACGACGCCTCGAAGTGCAGAAAGGTGGTGTCGGCCGGGGAAGAGGAGATCTTCCTCCTTGCCAGAGGGGAGGCGCAGGCGGCGGAACTCCTGCAGGAGTGGGCCCCGCTGCTGGAGGTACGCCGGGCAGGCCAGCAGGAGATGTTCGATCGTCTCCGGCTCCCCGCAGGAGCTGCAGGCCGGGGACGTCGCTCGTCCCAGTCGGTAGCTGCGTGCTGCCGTCCAGCTGCAGCCGATGCGGAGCCGGAGAAGGAGCGAGGTCTCCCTGCGAGCCAGGCCTCGCTGGGGGAGTGGTCGTGGGGGGCATCCCAGTGCCACCCGTTTGTCTGGGTGGTGGGTCGCCAGGTGTCGCCGCAGCCTCAGTCCTGTGAAGTCGCCCTCCGTCACGGCCCGACTGAGGGGCACAGTGGTGTGGTGGGCGTCCTTCGCCAGGGTGTCGGCTGCCTCGTTGCCCGGGATCCCTACGTGGGCGGGGATCCAGTGCAGGGACACCGGGTGGCCTGCGTCCTGCAGCGCTGTCAGCCGGGTAGACAGCAGTGCGACTCCAAGGCTGGCGCTTTCCGGCCTCTGCAGGCCGAGGAGGGCTGCCTTGGAGTCGCAGAGGATGGCCGCTGGTACCCCAGGAAGCTCCTCGGAGAGTAGGTCGACGGCCAGGTGGAGGCCTGCCACCTCCGCTGCAGTCGAGCTGGCGTGTCTGGGCAGTCGACACTGCCTGCTCTTCTGCAGGGCTGGTGCCGTGCAGGCCGCCGTGGCAGAGCCGGTGTCCGGTACCACCGAACCGTCGACGTACACCAGTAGGTGGTCTCCGAGGGTCTCGTCCAGGAGGCAGGCGGCCGTCTGCTGCAGGGCGCAAGCGGGCGAGCGCCTCTTCGAAATCCCGGGCAGCTCCGTGGCGATGGGGACAGGAGGCCTCTGCGGTGGGGGCAGCTGTACCGCATTCGGCGGTGGGTTGCCAACCACCTCCTCGTAGAGGCGGCACAGCTGACCCATCCTTGAGGAAGGCCGGGACTGGAGGCGACGCAGCAGGCCTCTGCCATCAGGAGCATGGTGGAGGCGGTCGACGTGCCTCAGCCCCTGCTGCAGGAAGAGGAGCGACAGGGGCCATGCTCCAGCCTCCGCAAGGGTAGCGGCAATCTGGGAGCTCCGGGGGACGCCCAGGCAGAGTCGGATGGCCGCCCGGTGCTGCAGCTCCAACTTTTCGAGGCGGCGTGGCGGCAGCGCCACCAGCGGGAGGGCGTACCGCAGGCGTGATGTGGCCGCCGCCTCGTAGAGCCGCAGGGCCCACTTCACCGAGCAGCCCTCTCCATGGGCAAGGAGCTGCGACACGGCCTTGCGGACCCTTATGGTCTGGGTCTGCATGGCCCCGACTGCCGGTAGCCAGGTTAGCCGGTGGTCGATGCGCAGCCCAAGGTACGACACAGTCGTACTCCATGGGATGCGCACACCTTCCAGCTGCAGCCGGGGAGCTGAGCGCCGTGCCGCTGCTCTGGGGTGGACGAGGAGGGCCACCGTTTTCCCCGTCGAAACCGAGAGTCCGATGCTTCCCAGGTAGGCGGCCGTGGTGTCCAGGGCTCTCTGGAGGGCCAGGCACACGTGGCGGCTTGACTGCGGCGGTCCCCGCACCCACAGGGCGATGTCATCCGCGTAGATGGAGCACTCCACCTTGTAGTGAGGGTCGGTCGGCAGTGCAGCAGGCAACCGGGCCAGGGCGAGGTTCCCTGAAGGGCTGCATAATTAAGCGTCTCTTTCCTCCTTTCCATATATAGAGAGCCAAGGCGACTTTTTCCGTCGCGCGAAAGTTTGTGGGGGGACGGGATGGAGGGAGGGGAGGCGACGTTTAGCGGCGGCACCAATTGCGTATTTCTATAAAAAAGTTGTCGCAGTTTCACCTGAAAGGCGAAGCATCAATTGCGATAGCAAATTTGTAGAGAGCTATACCGAGTAATGATAGTAGCTTTATCAGGTGTATAACCTTGGACATGCAGCAGCACCGGCAACACGCAGAACTGTTGTCGACGCCATCGGCGTTTTGCCCGGGTTCGCACAAAATGCGTGCGGCGTTGGTGACTGTTGCCGTAGCGTCTGATATAAATAGGCACTTCGTGCCGCAGCTAAACGTCGCCTCCCTTCCCCTCCCCGCCACGGCCTGTCGCGCGTCGGAAGAAGGCGCGTTTGTTCTACATATATGGTGATTGTAAAGGAGGAAAGAGACGCCTACTTCTGCAGCCCTTAAGGGAGCACGGCGCAGAACGCGCGTTTGTTCTTCGCCGTGCGTTCACTCCCCGTGAAAGCGCGCGTCCCTTGCGCCCTTTCACTCGCACATACAGCGTTCGGCGCGCGGCGACGATTTCATCTCCACTGACGTCATACGGAACCTCACGGCAACGGCGACGGCGACGACGACGGCGACGCCGACGGCAGAAATCTGCTTTGGAGTGTCCATATAATTGCTATCGCAACAAAAAAAATCACAGCATATCCACGAAGTGAATGATGGTGAGTGGGCGAAGCACCGGGGGATCATTCGGGTAAGCCACAGCTACGGACGAGAGATAAAGAGAGCGCGCGTCGGGAACGAGAGAGAAAGAGAGCGCGCGTCGGGAACGAGAAAAAGAGAACGCGCGTCGGGAGCGAACGCCCTTGTGCATCGCAGCGCACCTAGCTACGGACGAGAGAGAAAAACGTCGGAAGCGTTCTCCGGTAGCCGGAAGCTGGCTTCCGGAACCGGAAGCGGAACCGGAAGTGCAAACGGAAGCGGAAGTCAGCTTCCGGTTATACTATACATATACATATATATGTATATATGCGTATACATACATACATAGTGGTCTCCATGCCAACCAGAGCTACGGACTTACGCCATCTATTGAGCAATTTATAAACTAGAGGTGGCTACATACTACTACTACTACTACAGAGGAGGGAACGACCCACACCCTAAGGAGCTTCACCCCTAAAACGTCACGCGCGTTCGGTGCGAACGCGGGCAAAATGCCGACGGCGTCGACGACAGTTCTGCGCGTTGCTGGTGCTGCTGCATGTCCAAGTTTATACAGCTGATAAAACTACTACCCTTACTCCGTATAGCTCTCTACTAATTTGCTATCGCAATTGATGCTTCGCCTTCCGGGTAAAACTGCGACAATTTTTTTCATAAAATGTACAATATATGCATCGCTTTTTCTAGCGTAAATTATTTTGCTTGGAACAGAAGCTGCAGCCGATGTTTTCGTCGCCGGTGGCGGAGGCGCGCCGCTTCGCGGTCGTCGATTGGCCCGTCGGTCGTGCGGCAGTCGGTGCGCCGGTCGAACTGCCGTCTACTTTGGACACCTCTCGCGCGGCAGACGTTCGATGGCACTGGAGGCCGGTTCGCTGTCGGTATATTTGCCTAAAGCGTGGACGTGCCTTAACGGGAAGTGGACAGTGTTTTAACCGGAAGTGGACATACGTCGTCGCGTTGGCGACGACATATGTCACGCGACATTTGGAGGAGCACTCGGCGAAGAGGAGAGACCAGCCGAAGAACGGAGAGTAACGAAGGAAAGAGCGAAACGAGCGAGGGCCGTGTTTCCATCATCAAATACGTGTAACTCCGCTGTTACGGCACCATTTCGAAAAATTCTCGGGGCTACGAGTTCGTTGTAGACTCGTGCACCACTGCAACACCGCAACTAAATTTCGACCTCTGGGTGGCCCAATTTTTATTGCGATAGCAATTATATGGACACTCAAAAGCAGATTTCTGCCGTCGGCGTCGCCGTCGCCGTAGCCGTCGCCGTCGCCGTGAGGTTCCGTATGACGTCAATGGAGATGAAATCGTCGCCGCGCGCCGAACGCTGTATGTGCGAGTGAAAGGGCGCGAGGGGCGCGCGCTTTCACGGGAAGTGAACGCACGGCGGAGAACAAACGCGCGTTCTGCGCCGTGCTCGCTTAAGGGCTGCAGAAGTAAGCGTCTCTTTCCTCCTTTACAATCACCATATATGTAGAGCAAACGCGCTTTCTTCCGACGCGTGAGAGGCCGTGGGGGAGGGGGGGGAGGGGGAGGGAAGGGAGGCGACGTTTAGCTGCGGCACCAAGTGCCTATTTATATCAGAGGCTCCGGCAACAGTCACCAACGCCGCACGCATTTTGAGCGAACGCGGGCAAAACGCCGAAGGCGTCGACAATAGTTCTGCGTGTTGCCGGTGCTGCTGCATGTCCAAGTTTATACAGCTGATAAACCTAATACCATTACTCCGTATAGCTCTCTACAAATTTGCTATCGCAATTGATGCTTCGCCTTTCAGGTGAAACTGCGACAACTTTTTTTTTCAGCTTATTATCCCAGCTTCTTCGAAGAAATGTTAGCAGCACTCTTGGCTCGATAACAAAACATTAAACCTAGCTTTCTTTCCTGTAATCAAGAGTTTGAAACAAGATGTCCTGCTTCTTTCGAAATATAGTCTAACTGCTTCTTACTACACAGAAATGATCGTAGTTTAGATTAGCAGTTTTGAAAATGTTACAGAAGAACCTTGTGCCACTGCTGCGGTTGAAAGGAAAAGGGTCTGCATATAAAGTGCTTATTCAGGCGACAGCGTTGAAACTTTCATGGTCTAGATAAATCGGGCAGAAAAAGTGAGCGAGCTCGCCTCACACTTGCCTCGCACTTGCCTCGTGCTCGAGCCATTGCTCGCGCGGTCGACGTATTCTTCCACAGCTGGCTCCGACGCCAATCATCGTGCCAGCGTTTCCATACTGCCCCTCGCGCTCAGCGCCGGAGGGCGTTGAGGAAAAAGGGCAACTGCGGCGCTGGGGAGGAGGAGGGAAAGGCCAGCGGCGACACCCGTAGAACGTTCTGGAAACGGCGGCAGCTCGCTCGCGCGCCTTGTATACGCACACCTAGGCAGTAACCACAGTTCTGGACAACACTCTCCAAGAACTGACCAGCGCCTCCATACGATGCCACAACATCACCGAAGCCGAAGAAACAGCCATTGCGCTCCACGGCTACAGACAGAGACGATCGCTCACAGTTCTGACGGACTCCCAAGCGGCTTGCCACAACTATACCTACAAGGGCGCATCAGCCAGCCTGCCCTCGGTATCATCCTGAGCGCGACAGACACTGGCGAGCACCTCAGTACACACACACACACACACACATAATTCAGCATCGGATAATATGGACCCCGGGTCACATGGGACTGGAGGGAAACCAGGCGGCGGATAGGGTAGCTCGAGGGTACACGAGCCGAGCACCCTCCAACTGCTCCCCTGAGGAACCCGTCCCGTGCGACTACTCGGCAATTCTAAGCCACTATAGGGGACTTAGGAGAACTAGTCCCCACCACACCGAACACCAAATAAAAAGGAATCGGTCAGTTGGAGACAAATCCAAACCGGCACGTATCCCAATTTCCACATCTTCAGTAAAATACATCCCACGGCATACCCTCCTCGCTGCCCAAGGTGCTCAGCTACAGCAACCTTATTTCATATCACGTGGGCATGTCAGGCTAGCACTGCCGTACGCCCCATACAACACCCTACAGCGGAGCGATGGGAAGAGCTGCTGGCCAGCGAGAGCCTGGACGATCAGCTGAGTCTGATTGACCGGGCCCGCAGAGTGGCAGCAGCAAGCGGAGCCCTGGACTGAGGGCTCCGCAAGCGGAGGCGCAAGCGGAGCCCTGGACATCCTTAGGAAGTTGTGAGCATCCCCCGTAATTTTTAGGTGCGAAGCGCCTTATGCGCTCGGGCTGTCGGCGTATATCCTGTCCTCGTCGTCGTCATGGTAAGCAAGCGGCACGCGCTCGGCACCGCGTGGCCGAGCGCTCCCGCTTTCGTCGTCGTCGTCTTCCACAGGTGTCTGTGTTGCCGCTCATCATTCCAGCGTAAAATTTCACTTCTCTTCTGTCGTCGTAATGGGGCTAGGCTGGGTTTACGGGGTTACGAGCCATTGATTAAGGCAGTACGAGTCCATTAGCGGTGCATCACTGAATGCTTCGCACGTACCTCCTCAGGTTTCACGTTAGTGGAGCTGCATTTCGCTCAATGGGTCGTTTGACACTTACGCATAAAGTTTAATTCCCCGCTCAAACCGAGCCTACGACTTAACTCGTGCTAGCTGTAATAACTAATACAAACTAAAACAGTAAGAAAGGCGTCCATAATGGCCAATTTTTTTTATAGGCTCCATAGAAAGTTAATGTCCACTTCTGTTGGTGTGTTCTTTTTTCTTCGTTCGCGATACCGACCCATGATCTTCAAGGGCTGCCCCACTTTGTTTATTCCGAATCAAATATAAGCAAACATGACACGCCGTCGGCGCTGCCGTTGTCACGCTGTGGCGCTTGCGTCGCATGTACGCATCGCACGCGGAGGGTTGGTTATACCAGAGTCCCTGTAACAGTTTTGTGACTCGCTTATACTCTCTATCTCACAAGTAATTTGAAACAGTGCCAAAGGTACCAGGTATGCGCAGGCAATATCCAAGTGACTGCTAGTGCTAAGTACAGCAAGAAACCTGCATGCATGAGCTCGACGCAAGCGGTACGTCTCATATACCTTAGCACATCAATAATAGGTGGATATATATAATTGCTGTTGTTGCCGAGCCGCTGGGAAAGTCCGTACATCCAGAAGGAAATCAGACAGCGTTTCCAGGCATAATGCGACGTTTTATTGTCGTCTCGGAAATATATAGAAAAGGGGGGGAGGAGGAGGTGGGAAAGAAGAAAATGTGGCACACGGCGCAAGGGCAGCTGCCGCATGCCGATTCGGCTGACGTAAGTGATAACATTCCTTTCCCCTTAATAACCGTAGCGCTCTACCGGCTTCTTCGTACGAGTGGAACGCCGCAGTTGGGGCGGGGCTTCTGAGCCGTCCGACGTGGTACTGGAATCCAGCGCCCTCTCCTCTGTGGGCATCGGGTCTTCCTGGGGTTCGGCGGATGGGGTCCCGGATGTGTCGGCAGAACGCTTGCGCACTTGATCCGTGTGTCTGCGAACCACACCTTCATCCGTCTGAACAGTCACCAACCGGGCACCTGTGGTAGACTTGACTTTACCAGGTGTCCACTTGTCCCCGACTCCGTAGTTGCGGACGTAGATGGTGTCGCCTGGGGCGAAACTCCAGGTAGTGTCGTCGGTGGGTTTCCGCCGATGTTCTGTCTGTTTCCTGGGTGGAAAACACATGTCTAGTCTCGTCCGCAGCTTGTACCCCAAAAGCAATTCTGATGGAGACAACCCCGAAGGCTGTGGCGCGTTCCGGTACTTGCACAAAATTCTAGCCAGCGCAATCCCGAGATCCACTCCAGTCATTTTCTTTAAACCGTCCTTTATAGTTCTGACGGCGCGTTCTGCCAATCCATTGCTCTGTGGATGATAAGGCGGCGTGCGAATGTGCGTGATACCGTTTCGCAGCATAAAACGGTCAAACTCTGACGCGGTAAATGGCGTGCCGTTATCCGAGACCACGGTACGAGGCAGTCCGAATCTGCTAAACAACGCCCTAAGAGCGTCCACGGTGTTTTTAGCAGTGGCCTGGCGCATCGGTATAGCTTCTATCCACTTGCTGTGCGAGTCCACAATAATCAGAAGCATGGTGTTATTAACGGGCCCCGCGAAGTCTATGTGCAGTCGCGACCATTTCTCGTTCGTACTGGGCCAGCTTACAGGCTCCTGTGTCGGTGGCATGGGTAAAGCTTGTACACAGCTGCGACATTCATCCCCGACACGCTGAATGGCTTTGTCAAGACCGGGCCACCAGAAACTAGACCTTGCCACGGTCTTCATGGTTGAAACTGCCTGGTGGGCCTCGTGTAACAGTTTTAACAACCTCCCACGAGCATCTTTGGGGATTACTACCCGATGGCCCCAGAACAGTAACCCTCCTTCCACGGACAATTCATGTCGCCGTTTGTAGTATTCGGACAGTGCCACGTTTCCTACAGGCCGTGGTGATGGCCAACCCCCGATAACATACCGGCAAACACTTGATAACATCTCGTCTGCTGCTGTCAGTGCTTTCAACTCCTGGCGTGACACCGCGGGATGGTCCCATCCGTCGATGGCGAGCACCATGTCATCGCATTCTTCAACTGCTGGTTCCGGCGCCTGCAACATTTGTGGCAAACGGCTCAGTGCATCCGAGTTGAGCATCAGTTTGCCGGGTTTAAACATCAATTTATACTTGTAAGCTCCCAGCAACAGAGCCCACCTTTGAATTCTTGCAGCGGCCATAGCCGGGGTCTGGCGATCTGCCCCCATAAGGCCTAGCAAGGGGCGGTGATCAGTGACCAGCGTGAATTCACGTCCCAGGAGGTAATCCCGGAACCGAGTAACTCCGTATACTAGCGCTAAGGCCTCGCGTTCGATCTGGGAGTATTTCCTTTCGGCTACGGTCAATGTCCGAGATCTAAATCCAATCGGTCTGTTCTCGCCATCTATGCGATGAAAAAGCACTGCACCGACGCCATGCGGCGAAGCATCACATTCCAAGAGTAGCTCCCGTTTTGGGTCAAAATGTGTTAAGACCGGTGCAGCGCACAGCTATTCCTGGCCTCTTCGAAAGCTCGCTCTTCTTTCTTGCCCCAAACCCATTTTGCTCCTTTCTCTAAAAGCCGATATAACGGCGCGAGCAACGTAGACAGATTCGGCAAGAACTTGTTGTAAAATGTTATCATGCCAAGAATTGACCGCAATTCGGTGACGTTTCGTGGGGCCGGAGCTAGCCTTATAGCGTCAACATTTTTTTCTAGCGGATGCAATCCCTCTGCGTCGATGCGGTGACCAAGATAGGTTACTGATGACTCAGAAAATCTACATTTGTCGGCACGAAGCTTGATGCCATGCTCCTTGAAACGATGAAGTACCGCTTCAACATTAGCATTCTGATCCCCGGCGGTGTCTGCTATTAGCACATCATCTAGATACGCTTGGGTACCTGGCAGACCCTTTAGCACCTCCTCGATCTTGCGTTGAAATATAGCGGGTGCCGACGCTATGCCAAAGGGTAAGCGATTGTAGCAGAATAGTCCCTTGTGGGTGTTAATGACCGCCAGCTTTTTGGAGTCGTCGTGAAGCGGGATTTGATTGTAAGCGTCTCGGAGGTCTAGAATGCTGAACTTCTCGCCCCCACAGAGATTACCAAATATGTCATCTATAATCGGCAATGGGTATTGTTCCACTTCGCACACGGGGTTCAAGGTGACTTTAAAGTCACCACAAATCCGCACCGTCCCGTCTTTTTTCAGCACGGGTACTATGGGCGTAGCCCATTCAGAATGAGGCACGGGGGAGATTATGCCCGCCGCAACTAGCCTGTCCAGCTCTTGAGACACTTTTTCGCGAAGTGCAAATGGAACCTTCCTTGCCTTGTAAAACTTGGGGTTTGCTCCTTCTTTGACGTGTAGTCGGGCCGGAGGGCCTCTCAGCAGTCCAGTTCCGTCGGTGAACAGCTCCGCGTAGCGCTCCAGTAGTGCTGCGGACGGCGATGCAGACGTGCTTTCCGTGCTTGTTTCTTTGACGTGCAATACAGGGACGCCTTCTGCACGCAATTTCTGCAAAAGATCCCGCCCACAAAGGCTGGGGCCGTCACAATTCAGAACCGTTAGGCTACAGTTTACTGCCAAAGATTGGTAAGAAACATTCATCTTGAGCACTCCAAGTACCGGAAGCTTGCCGAGATAACATGACAACTTTATCTGTGCTTCTTGCAGCTGCGGCCATCGTTGACGGTACGTTTCATAAACTGCCCTGGGAATTACACAGACTGGCGATCCTGTGTCGATGTCCATCGTCAGATTGATGCCACCCCAATTGAAACATTTCCTGATAGGTGGAACCAAAGCTGGAGCAGTGGTCAATGACCAAATCTGCGATGCGTTGCTGTCGCTATCTTCAGTATCGTCCTTCGTATGCGCTGTTAATGCTAGCGCTCTGTCGGTGGTGGTTTCGGGCGAGCACATTCTGGCTAAGTGACCCTGCCGCCTACACTTGAAACATCGCCGCTTCTTTAGCCT
Organism: Dermacentor silvarum; assembly: GCF_013339745.2. Lineage (NCBI taxonomy): Eukaryota > Metazoa > Arthropoda > Arachnida > Ixodida > Ixodidae > Dermacentor > Dermacentor silvarum. The sequence goes on from NC_051164.1 coordinate 64,743,520, forward strand.
GCACGTCGAAGCTTTGTGCCCATAGCTTCCACAACATCTGCACAGTGCTTGTGACGTTACGGGTTTCTTTTTACTCGAGCCTGGTTCACGTCGCGGGGATAATTGTAGCACGTGCGTCTGCTCGTTGTCGGCCGAAATGCCTTGTGAATCAAGTTCTGCGGTTTCCGCGGCAAGAGCGAGGGCCTCAGCGTCAGCCAAAGACAAATCCTTTTTCGCTAGTAGCTGTTTCTGTAAGCTCTTGGACCTTACACCACACACTATCCGGTCCCTTATCATGTTGTCCAACATTGACGCAAATTGGCAATTATTCGCCATTTGGCGTACGGCCACAATGAATGCGTGCATAGGCTCTCCCTCTTGCTGACAGCGATGATAGAACTTGAACCGCTCGGTAATTTCATTCGGCTGTGGGTTATAGTAGCTGTTTAAGGTCGTCACAACCTCATTGTAGCTCAAAGAACTTGGCGGTAGGGGTGCAACTTTTCCACATAATACTTCAACTGTCGAAGTTCCGAGCGCGGCAACAAGCAAGGCTCTTTTCTTCGCATCTTCGGTGATACTGTTAGCTTCAAAGTACGCTTCGATTTTTACAATGTAGGGTTGCCACTTATCTCTCGTATCATCGAAGTCTGGTAGCTTGTGGGCCATGGCTGGCGTTGGTTCCGGGCGGTTGTCAGGTCCTGCAGGAACCTTCGCTTGTTTCAATCCCACCCTCGTTGCCACTGTTGCCGAGCCGCTGGGAAAGTCCGTACATCCAGAAGGAAATCAGACAGCGTTTCCAGGCATAATGCGACGTTTTATTGTCGTCTCGGAAATATATAGAAAAGGGGGGGGAGGAGGAGGTGGGAAAGAAGAAAATGTGGCACACGGCGCAAGGGCAGCTGCCGCATGCCGATTCGGCTGACGTAAGTGATAACAGCTGTATGGTACAAAATACTTCTTTTTTGCTAACTTCACCGTTGAAAGTGCACGACCGGGGAATTTTCTGGGGTCATGAACACAATGCTGCCACCACGCGGATGAAAGTGTCTATACCGTGAAATATTGCGGTGGCTACTGTCGGTAACCGTGATTACGCTTAGCAGCATGCCAGCGCCCACGCAGACCACCCGCTTAAATCCGAATTTTCGCTTGTTACTTGCTCCCCGCCCTGACAGCAAAAAAAAAAAAAAAAAAATTGTGAATTCAGCCATCGCTTAGTCTAATCTCACGCTGAGGGCAAAGCATTAGGTATGCATGCTTTGTCGTTATTTTGAGATGAGCTGTTTAGTTTGACGCCACTATAGGCCTACAGATGCGGCGCTGAGCCGTAATTTGACTTCAACTTAGCAGGTTACGTCACGGCATTAGCAGTTTTGATGTGCTTACGATGTAGAACGCTGTAAAAAAAATTCACCGACGATTACGATACTCCCTAACGCGAAATTTTAGCGCAGCTGTACACATGTTTTCATTTCGCGATATATTGGCTGGCGCGGACAATCTGTCTCGTGCGGCACGTTGCAACCGGAGCGAAGTGTGACGCGACTGCCCCGCTAATCTGGAGATTGCGAGAGCCAGCGCGTGGCTGACGCGCGGGCGCGATTCGCAGCAACCGCCAACGACAGACCTACCAGACGTAGCCTCTCGTAGCCATTGTCGCCGCACAACGCTTTTACTTCTCACGCTTTCGCCGTACCCTCGTCCGCTTTCCCGCCTCATGGTTCCGCTCAACATAGTCCAGGTGGTGTTGATCCGCTCCGCCGAGGCGATGCCCTCTCCTCCATGCCCCTCACCTCGATGACCTACTTCTTCCGCGCGTCGCTAAGTCATTTCGGATTTCCCGTGAAGCACCGGTTGCTATACCATGTGGGAGATAAAACCAACAAAAGCTTTTCTCTCTTGAAGTTCCGTCGTACCGCGGATAGGTATCCGCTGCCGTCACCGGGATGATAGAAGCGCGCCGTTGCTACTTTATCCGGTCTATCGCGTCTCGCAAACAAGCCGAGAAGTGCCCCCACCTAAAGAGTATATTAAAGTGGAAAGGTGGGCGAGTTGGTAAGCATTCATAATGGTAACAGCACGAAAAAACGACGGATTGGGTGAAAGATCACCGGACGAGCGCTGACTCACACCTAAGTTAACTGATACACACACCAAGGAATATAAGCGACACAGGCAATCGCACAGGAAAGCGAAGGAAAACAACCAGGGCCGGTGTTTTGTAGCGATGCCTTTAAATTAATAATGCCTTTTCGCGCTTATCGCGCTCTGACCACTGACAAACCGCGAAAAGGCATTATTACTTTAAAGGCACCGCTACAAAATACCGGCCCTGGACACATGGTTACAGGGCATCTGTTACCGTATCGAGCTAAGTACTCTAATTCTTACTGACAAAGCGCGATTGAAGGCTGGCTAATACACCCCTCTCCCTTCCGCTCTATGTGGGCTGCCTCCACGACTAATCTAGTGGATACATCAGCATGCTTGAACAAAATGGCTGTCTTCTTATGCCGTGGCTTACACACTTGCCATTGTCGGTAATGCGCAAGACACATGCACGCAATCATTCTTGCCGAATGACAAGTCACGTTCCCCAAGTCTTACATTGATGCACCGGTCCGTTTGCCCTACATTGTGCACTCGCCCACACGAGAGCGGGAAAGAGTACACAACATTGGTCTGCAGCCTGCATACCTATTGACATGATTCACTTTGCACTCTATAGAGTAAAATTACGTGCTGCTCCAATGACTCGCCTTTCGACTGCCGGACAAATAGCACTCTCAATTTACCAGAAGCCGAAAAAACAACCTGCACCCCATAACGACCTGCAACGTTCTTGAAGCAGTGGGCCAAGCTGGGTGCATAGGGTCTTGTATCAGTAAACTTAGTTGCGAGTCAGCGCTCGACCTGTGTTCTTTCACCCCGTCCGTCGTTTTTCTTTTCGCGCTGCTACCATTATAAAGAGTATATATCTTACACTGTTCTCGGGAGCATCCCCATTCGATTATATGTCAGTCCGGCAAGGTATACCATGCTGTCATGGATCGAAGCGCACAGGTCTTGTGCTGTCAATAGGAGGCGCTGGCTTTGCGCACTTGCGCATACTACCACCGATCGAGCCGCTTCCTTCGTGGTAAAGCGCTGACACGTGAAGCGAGCGATGCTTTCAAGTTTTTGGTAAAAAAAATGGGACGAGGTACGGTTACAGCGCGATCGCAGACCGTGACTGTTTGCAGGTGTGCTAACAATTCTGGTGAGTAAAAGGCTGCAGTAAGTAAAGATGATATTTCAATCAACCAACACATCAAACACTATTCACTGTAGGGCTACGTACTGCTTTTTAATACCACATAGCCAAAATAGATAATAACTGATCTCACAGCAAACTACTTGCGCACTGTTATTACTATTACTATTGTATTTGCCCGTGAGTGTGACAGCCACAACACAGACCTATCATGCAGTCAACAATAACTGCACCATGAAGACATGCATATGGCTATGAGAAGAAAAAAAATGTCAGAAGTTTAAACTATCCGTAAACATTCAAATTGGAGGCAATGCGATTAGAATTGCACTCATGTTCCATTCTGACGAAAGCGTCTTAGTTTGAAGAGATTAGCGTCATTCCCGGTCCTGAACTGCACATCGGAGCAGACGTATAACTTCGGTGCACGCTCCCTTAATTTGGCAGGTCTTTTTCGTGCTCATATTCAAGCGAAGTGGTGCATCTCGAACGAATACATTTACGAAAATTCCAAATCTTGTGTCCACGGTCGCGTCCAGCGCCGTGGCGGCTCGCCCAAAAGACTGACACCCACAATACAAGACACAGAAAGAACGCCGCCCTTAGCTCACTGCCGCTTTTGTACTGTACCTCATCCGCACAGCAGACGAGTCGGAGATCGAGTCGGAGATCGCGCCAAGCACGTCTTGCACTTATTGAGCAAAAAAAAAATAAGGAAACCGGCATCCTCGGTGATACATATGTATCGAAACTTCTCCCTGGAAGTTCAATGGCTTTTTGCATGCAACACGTCATTTGAACGAGCATATAACCATTCCATGAGAGAATGCTCGCGTGTTCCTCTCGCTGCGTGATTTAAATGTAGCAATAGGATCGGTGCTATGGCCGGTACAACATTTTTCATTAAGAACACGCAAGCAAGGGCGTTAAATCAACCTTATACTATAATTCAAGCGCTAGTAAACACACCAGGAGAAAGAAATCAAGCGAATTAGCACCGTGGTATATCAGGTTTACACGAACAGCTACAGGGAGACTATTCATCGGAGTTTTAAGTAGATCGAGAACTTAAGAACCTTGCAAGAAGAGGGTCTCTAAATGTTTGTACTCACCTGTTGTCTTGGAACGGAATAAACCATGCAGTAGCACACGTGAAGCCCCGGGCATGCCATCTTGTCATCCGGTGCAACGCCTCCCGCTTTTTTTTTTTTCTTTATTTTTGTGCCGCCCGGAATCTTTCAAAGTGCCTAAGCTTCACATTTTTCGCAACTTCATGCATTGCCTTCGCCGGGCCCACGCCATTCCGCCACATTGACGAGCGTGCGGCGAACAGGAGCAAAGAAAAGAAGCAACAGAAAAGAAACGACCACTGCCACTGTCCGTGACGTTCTGAGCCGCGAGCTCAAACAAAAAACAGCCATAGAAAAAAATTTGACAAAGCGAAAAGTGGACTTCATTTCTTTCGGAATAAATTTCCTTTCATTTTAATCATTTACTAATAAAAAAAATTACGTATAGCTATTTGTTTGTTTTTTTAGTGCATCCGTACACCATTTTTTTTTAAACCCCAGCAACCAGCAGGATCGCGTTGCTCACTCGAGCCGAAAACTAGACCTCGCTTCCCATCCTGTGCCTATACACGAGAATCTTACTCAGCAAGCGCAATTTATTTCGACCCCCGTCGCCAGCTATCGACGCAACCGGCTTTATGATAAGCCTTATACTTCGAACTGCGGGCTCGATGACGAGGCAGCTGACGATAAAGCCACGGTGAGGGAACACTGACGGTAGAATCTAGTACAATCTACTGGCGGTAAGCATGCGATAAGAACAGGCTGAGCGTTATCGTGGTTGTTCTTTCACTCTTGCCGACATTTCCCGCAGCGTTCGGCAAAAGATGGCTGACCCCTACGGAAGCGCTACAAATTCTGGTCTATACCTGTTGAAGACGACGTGACGAAGTTCTGTTCCGGTGGCAGTCTACAGAAAAGCGACCATGCAAGCACAGATGTGTTGAGCAAATGTGTTGCATTCAAATTAACCATGCTACAAACTCAATCTGGGCCGGTATTTTGCAGCGATGCCTTTCCGATGCTAATGCTTTTTTGCGCTTGGTCAGTGGTCCGAGCGACGGTCCGCTCACGTTATCAACGGGATCAGCCGGCCGTCAGCGGTGGATGATAAGACTAGCGTAGAATGAAGCATAACGCATCGCTACAAATGCCGGCCCTGGTAAACCGGTAGCATTGGACAAAAATTACATCCTTGTGCAGTGGGCGAAATAAGTTTTTTTGCGATAGCAATTATATGGACACTCAAAAGCAGATTTCTGCCGTCGGCGTCGCCGTCGCCGTCGGCGTCGCCGTCGCCGTCGCCGTGAGGTTCCGATGACGTCATTTGGAATGAAATCGTCGCCGCGCGCCGAACGCTGATGTGCGAGTGAAAGGGCGCGAGGGGCGCGTTTTCACGGGGAGTGAACGCACGGCGGAGAACAAACGCGCGTTCTGCGCCGTGTCGCTTAAGGGCTGCAGAAGTAGGCGTCTCTTTTCTCCTTTACAATCACCATATATGTAGAGCGATCGTGCCCACCGAGAAAACGGTGAATTTTGCCGTGGTGTATGCATACACCATTCAATTGATAGCTTTCACGTGACGTCACGCGCCCACCTTATCACCGTTTTGGGGCACCAACATGGCGACTACGAGCACTTCAGTCCAATCCATCTTAGTGAAAGCTTTCACGTGACGTTACGGACCCAGCTTATCATCGTGTTTGTGCACCAACATGGCGGCTACAATGACGTCAGTGCAAGCCATCTATTAAGGAGAACCAACTGAATTTCCTCTCTAGAAAGTTGTAGCGCGTAACTATAGGTTCCTGGTCGTGCAGTACGTGTTCGAAGAAATTCGCTGTTTTCTCTGCGGATGTGGTCGATGTGGCTGACAACAGCAGTGGTGGTGCACGCTCGCCTCCCCTTTCGTGCACTACCTGGCCCGAAGATATGCAGAATTTCACGGGCGGGTGCCGGTCCCTCATGTTTTCGAGGCTGTTGTAGCACTGAACGGCAGGCTTGTGCGGACAGATGCTCGAACGACACAATCTCGTACCCGGTACTCCCGCGCGTAACACGCCCACGTGACCGTACTGCTGGCGACTTCATGTACTCGCGCGAGCGGCGCTACTCGGAAGCGTCCGTAGCGCCACCAAGCACAAGTTGGGAAATGTATAGGAAAAATGTTGCTAGGAGGTTTGAAATAATCGGCAAAGTCGTGATGCGGCCTAAACAAGTGTTCGTAGAATGCTGAAAAGGTGTTGACAAAGTCTACAAACATGCTTCAATTCAAAGTTGGTGGCCAATTGTTGACGCAATGCTACTATAGGGTGTCGAACAAAATGCTAGTAAATTGCTAACAGGACGTTTACAGAAAATGTGCGAACGTCTTCTATTTAAAGAATGTTACTATGAGATCTAATGAAAAGTGCTTCTACACAGTTGGTAGGAAGTTGACAGAAATGCCATAAACAAGTTTCAAATTATTTTTGGTGGGCAACTGTCACTAGAATGTTGCCAGGGAGTTGATAGGAAGCATAAAAACCATTAGAATGACTTCAATTTGGGTCTATTTGTAGGTTCTAGTAACAGAAGTCTAAAGAATATCAAAACAATGTTGCTACAATGTTTTATACAAGTCAGATACGCTGACAAATCAAATGGTTTATCGCAATTCAGTTTCCGAATACTTTATTAGGGCATTACTAGTTTTCTGCATAATTATATTCAGTTCTTACCGTGAACAGATTGGTGTTACTACAGCAGATACGATTTCAAGGAAGTTGCGAACAAATGTCAAATGTCGACGAAATGGGTACTGCGCAGGAGGCATTTCGTACACACACATTGGATTTAACCCTGTACTGCCCGATGTATAAATTATGCTACCGTGAGTTTGACGTCTCTAAATGCTGATTTAAGCGCGGGAAAATTAATGGAAACCCCATAGCAGCGTTGCCGATATTCTGGAGTAAGTTTCAGTGGTGGATAGTTTAGCAAAGCAATTACTAATTAGATAATTATTGCAGAAATTAAGTTATGCGTGAAAAACGTTTCTTTCTTTCCTAGATAACTTACTCTTCATGGCCAGAAATAAATGAACGATTTGTTCCATTTCCCTTGACGTGAAACGTTTTGTTCAGTACAAGAGTTGAGAAGCGCGAGCAGAAGCTTTTCATTAATATTCCACCGAGTGACACACGCACATACTTCGTGAAACTTGCACAGCCCAGTAGCCACCCCTCACTAAGCCAAATTAACAAAATAAAGTCGTTTCCTCCTCCTCCTCCCAGATGCTCAGCGGTGACAATTTTATGTATCTTGCACACAATAAAGTTAACGCACTAGCACGATCCCTCACTTTTTTTCGGCTTTAAATACGGGTATGTTGGCATTTAAAAACGAGCGCAATAGGCTGTTTCAGCTCAGTGTCGCTTACGTTCTGCCTCGCTCACATATCTCGAGCTCTAGCAATGCAGACAATTCTGCTGGTGTCTCATTTTATTGCGATAGCAATTATATGGGCACTCCAGGGGGGGGGGGGGGGGGGCAGGCATTGTACTGCGGCAGGAACTGCGTATGGTGCGGCCGCACCGGTCTATCGTGAAAGCGACCTGCATTGGGGGCACCGTGGAGGTGGGCCAACGGCTCGTGTGCTGTGTTCTCACCGCTCAGTTTGCGTTGAAGCGATGGACAGACACGAAGGTCACTTCTCTCGCTCCTACTGCAGCCGCGCTTCCTCACGCCAGCGTTTTGACGGCGAGTGTCCGCGGTCATCGATTGTAATGTACTCATGTTTGCCTGTGCGCACTCACCGTACTAGTTAATTTAGCAAGCGAATTTTTACAAGTTTATACGGCCGCTAAAACTGCTATCCTTACTTCGTGAAGCTGTCTACTAATTTGCTATCGCAATCGATGTTTCGCCTTTCGGGCGAAACTGCGACTTTTTGATTACCACGTTTGAAAGATAAGAGTGAGGCACCATCAGGCTGTCTGCAAAGCTGGAAGAACAAACGCACGCACAGTTACGTTACGCTTAGTTGGCTCCGCAAGGGAGTGGGCGGGGTAGCTAACCGTTATCCGCTGTATCTTGAGCGCAAGCGCAGTACGGTTCACACAGTGACTGTGCGCAACCTCTTCTAACGCGAGCACTTGTACGAAACGGGTTGTGCAGAGATGAACCTGTCTTTAGAAGCAGAATGATGACAACTTGTGCAGTTGGCGTTGCTGCAGCTCAATCGCCCACATAAGTTCGTCTTGCCGGGGAACGTAGCGCGGCTTTAACTCTTTCCCTACCATGGGGAAAATAGGTGTTTTTGTATGTATGTTTTTTTCTAAAGGAACTACTGCATTCAATATTTAATGTAATACATAAACATAAAGCAAAATTAATTCACTTTTTACGCATACAAGTTTTATTAACGAGATGTATGTCATAAAAAGATATAAATTGTTAATATCAAGATTGTGCGATAAAATTGAACAATGTTTGTAAAGACACGCTTGTATCTACTAAGAAAAAATGTTACGAAAATTATGAGATATACAAGATATATTGCCGTCTATTATGCACTAGCTCCGAAAAAATAAAAAAAGTTCATTGAACAGATATTTCGCTACAAAAATTTACCTGCAAGCACTAAAGTTGGGCATGCCGGGCTGCGGCCGCCGATGTTCCGGGCTGGTTTGCGCCGTCGTCGCTTTCAGACTCAAAGTCCGACGAAAAGTCAGCGTCCACTGACTCGCTGCTATTCGATTTATCGATAAGATCAGCCGCAGAGGCAGCGGAATTGCGATGTCTGCGGTCTACCGAAGCGCGCGCGCACCGTTTCCGGAGCCGGACATTTTTGCGTTCTGCTTTGACGATCGCGAAACTTCGGAGCGCGTTTAAAAATCACCGCTTGGCGGGGAAAAAAGCGAACTACTTATAAAACAAAAATATAGTTTCTCCTCTTTCACGTCCGATGGCGCAGCGTGTCCGTGAGCGGCGCGGAAGGTCTCGAAAGCGGAGTTTCAAACATTTTTTTTTTCGTTCTTTGACGATCACGGAACTTCGGAGCGCATTTAAAAATCACCGCCTCGCGGAAAAAAAAAAGCAACTCCTTAGAAAACTAAAATATAGTTCTCCTTCACGTCCGATAGCGCAGTATGACCGTGAGAGGCGCGGCAGTTCTTGACAGCGGCGTTTCAAACCATCGATAGAGGGCTAACCATGCCCAATGGGCGCGGTACAGGAAAGTTAAACGCAGTAACCATAAGCTGCTAAACAGAGAAACTAACAACTCGACAATCTACTCCGGCTTTGCATTCTTGACTTTTGTTTGTCCACATGCGCCTTACCATCTGCTCAAGAACAAAGAAAATCTGCGTTTTCTTTTCTTCTGTACACGAGTTTTGTGTCTCGCTCCCCCTCCATGATTTCAATAATTGCTGTAAAAGAGCAAGAGTCACCGATAATCTTCCGCAATCGTACTGCCAATACCAAGCCCCACGCCGGGGAAAGAAGACGCATCGTATAACAGCAGAAAGCATCGTATCAGAGCAGATGCGAGCAGAATTGACGCAAGTGTGCAAGGAATGAAGGCCGGCAAGAATAGTTAGGAAGTCACGTGTTTGTACGCACAACAAGGCACGCAGTCTCAAAATTCAAAAGCGTAAAATATACTAAAAGAAAAAAAAAGGTAATCGAACACAAGCCGCGGCTTAGTAACCCATCGCAGCCCAAGGTTAAAAATCGTATAAAACTTACAGTGTCCACTTCGCCATAAATTTAAGGTGGTAATAAGCTCCTTTTGTCTCATACGAATCACGTGTCCTAGTGTTTCGAAGCAGGAAGCCGTTCGAAGAAGTCTCTACGAAGAAGAAGAGTCGTCTCCCGACTGCTGGCCAGGATCGCTCACGGCGACGAAGGACGATGCTGTCGTGTGTACGGACGCCAAAGCTGTCCTCATTATCTCGTCGAACGCTCTAGAGAACGATTGCGCAGGGTCGACCTCCATAGGAGCGCCACTGCGTCCTCCGGCGTCATCGGCGTCCTGATCGTCGTCGCTTTCAAGGTCACTGAGGCGCAGGTTGGCTAGCGCTTGGCTCTGCCGGGACACGTCCTCCTGCGAGCGACGGCGGCGAGGCATCCCGGAAACGGTGGCGGTCACTGCTGCCGTCCTGCGGTGCATTCGCGCCGTCTTGGCGGGTCTGGAGCAGGGACCCAACCTCTTCACGGGACTCGGCCTGGCACCCGAGGAAGGACCGGCCTCCTGCCAATCCCGCTCCGATATCCCACCGGGCCGCCGGATGTCGACGCCCCTTGATGGCAGCAGAGTCCCCGGCGGTTCAGGCTCATTACGGTCGCCGTGTTGCTTGGTGGACGGCCTGCGCCGAAAAAAAAAATATCAGACAAGCAGCAATTATTTCTGTACGACGAAGTGAGGGCCGCGTGCCACAGCGGCCTTACGCGTACGACGAACCTCGTCAACAACATTTAGTACATTTACTGTACTAAACCTGTGCTTTGATGCCATATCTATATATCATCGACCAGAAGTAGCACCATCGGTATCTACCGGTTTTTTATTATTTTATGATTTATTAATTTCGTCCCACCCCTGTGACAAACCGGAAGTCGGTCCCTAACCGGAAGTTGCTGCGCAAGAAACAAGAGTGTCACCCGGTGCTCGTGTGACTAAAAGTGTCGCTGAGGCAGTTCGTGATGTGAAGGGCCTCCCACAACCCTAGCGTCAACGGGTCACTACTGCTGCCCATTATCTTGCTCTTACAAAGCAGTGTATCACATTGGCAGGTAATCTTAGTTCGTTGCTCCCGTGCTCGGTCACTGACACAGAGTCCAGTTTGACTTACATAGCCCTTCCAACGTGACAGCGCTAGTTCATATACGACGCCAGGCGCCCATTTCACGAAAGGTCTGGCGTGCCTCTGGCATCACCTACTTTCGCTCGTTGCCACGCAAGTTGGCTGGACTGGGCACGCTGCATCTATTTGAGACTTTACGGTTGTGGGAAAGCTTGTGGACGTACGACACTACAGCAGGCTTGCGTCCTTCGTGAACAGAGCTCGTAATCTTTTGCTTAATGCCGTTCATCTATCGGAGGAAGGTTTCCGGAAACAGCTCCTAGGAGCGGTCTCCGGTCCTCGACTGAAACTAGCCTGCCCATTTGGATATTGAAACTAGCCAGCATGGTGTGAGCACACAGCTTCATAAGAGCAGTTCACTTCGCTGAGGTAGCCTCGACTACTGCCCGCGAAAATGCGCATACTGTGAAGCGCGCACGTACGAGCAGCACCGAAACAGAAACTTCTTCATTGTACAGTAGACGGCCAGAGGCACTTACTTCATTCAGACAGACCTCTCTGCCAGTAAAGTTCCTCTCTTTGGCAGTGCTACGACGACGAGCCTTAACAAACAAGATAATTTTTTTATATATTTCAGAGCCGGAACCGAACCTTTTGACGGAGCTCTGCTTGGGCGTTGGGCCTGAGGAAGAGCCGGCCTCGTAACGGTCTCGCTCAGGGATCCAACCGGGCAGCCGGGATTCGGCCGCCCTAGTTGACAGCCTCGCCCACAGGGGGCGTGGTTTCTTACCATCGCCGCCTTGCAAGGGGGACACTCTGCGTCAGAGAACGGTGGCTATATCTTAACACGCCACATGCGTAACGGTGATCATGGCACTGGAATAAACATCTTTCGAATATCAGAGCATGACCAGAAGGACAGGCAGTATGTGACAAAATTAGCGTTCGTAGAAATGTGGCCATTGGCTTGCTAGCTTAAGCGCAGCAGACAAAATAAGACACAACATGAGGACAGTTATTTAGAGAACGAAGTCCGACCATAACTTGCACCCTTTATCGGTTGTGTGAATCGTGGGCGATCCGTATTATCACAGACGTTAAACTTTAAGTGGTTTATTTGCTGGCCAGAGTCAAACCTATACATAAAACGACAGAGGCTCAGCACTCAGCGCCAATTACAACAATGTGTAAAACAAGTGGCATCCGTCGCCTACAAAGAAAAATAATATGCGTTCCACCAGCCTTACAAGATAACTCCGAAAACTGGGCTACCCGCCGCATAATATCACAACAAAATACTTACTTTGTCATAGTAAAGCTGTAAAGTTTCCGACGCAGATGTTCTTATGCAAAGTGTAGAGCTACTATGACTCCAACAGGTCTGGCTCTGCAATCTACGGCTTACGCCGCGGTCGAGCTGCTCGAGTATTACAGCTGCATCGCGGCTCGCTTGGCTCCGATGTTGTTTGCGTAGACGCCTCCAACGGCCCTAAGTTGCCGCTTTGGGCAGTGACCGACAGCGACTGCGCCGAACGCAATCGCAGTTCATATGCAAAATTACTCTCCGATTTGAGCCGGGATCCTCAAACCATTCCAGTTATCTCATAACATTTGCCTCTTGCCACTACGCATGTGCACTACGGCATATTTGCGATAAGCCGGCAATCGTCGGCACAGTCGGTCACGTGGCCTCTCGGCGCAGTATATCACGTTCGCGCAACATGAAGTCCGCGTCGAGAGCAAAATCTTGCAGCAATTACCGAGTTCTTATTGTTCGGCGATGGCGCCAAGATTCGTGTCAGGCACACGGTGCTCCACTCCGCGATGTAAGAACATTCAGGGTGGTGACGATCGCCGCTTAACGCGACCAGATAGTGTTCGCAGCTGCGGGCACCAGCCTTGCAGCGTCCCAGTGTTGTCTCAGCAACGAATCGATAGCCTCCGAGATTGTGCCGGCGTGTCTTGAGTTAAGGTGCACCAGTGCACCTATTGCACCGAGTCAGCACCAGAGCATGGTGGCTAGAAGGGGAGGTGGAAGCATTGGCGGCCGCGGAGCGTAGCAGCGGATCGTGCCAGCAGCGGTGGCGCTGCTGTTGTTAACTTGGATCACTCTACTCGCGCGGCGAGTTCGGCGTGCGCATCGAGAATAGGCCGGCGCGTTGGCGCCATGGCCGATGTCGTATGCACATACGACGTAACCGTTCGGCTTATGGTCTCAGTGGTCTTAGTTACCTCTGAAGATAAGGAGCAGGGCTTAACTACCTGATGCGAATTGAACTCTGCTAGATTAAAATGACCAGAACAGTTGCCGTCGGGGTGCCAGGCGCTCCGATCAGAGACGTAGGGCGGCATTTAATGAGCTCATGAATAAATGCTCCCTCTAACAAAATGCTGGCGCCTTCTTTAACTGTTTTAAAATACTTTATGCTTTTTCAGTTTGTTCTTTTCTTTTTCAGTACGCAGCCGTTCACTTTCCGGCTATCACATGAAAGTTCGCTGGTCGGTGACTGAAGGTAGCCCGAGTTGCTACCATATCGAGGCACACACATACAAACAGTGTCTAGGGAGTTGAAAGACTGCATGTTTATTTTCGCATGCGGTCAAACCCGGATATATGGAATCTGAAGGGGATCGCAGAAACGTTCGATATATGGGTAATTCGATATATAAAGTAAAAATTTCATGCAAACATTTTCGAGGGGATTTTGCTGCTGTTCGTTATATACATTAATTCGTTATATGTGGGTTTGAGATATCCGGGTTCGACTCTATCATGAACGTCACGTAACAAGCCGTTCAAGATCACAATCAGAAGAAAACATGTGTGCAGGCGCCACCACGTAACGCGACGAAGCTTAAAATAGCGCTTTGGTTGCCGTTTGCCTTCTCTTTCCTTGTTCTCTGCATTTACAGGGAAATGCAGCCTTGCCATGTTTGCGATAGATGCCTGCAGTTCATTAGATGGGTAAAGCACTCCTCCCCGGTCTACTTCATTGATCAAGCAGACGTCCTCGGGAATTTCAGAAACACGTGGCTGAATAAGCGCTCTCGGTCTCTCGTCACGTTTGGTTTTGCTGATCATTATTCGCGCTACATAGCCTGTTACCTAATAAATAATTGTTAAATAACCATTACTAAATCACTAAATAACCATTATCAAGTAATTGAATCCAACAAGTCAAACAGAAACCTTCCTCAAGATTGTCAGGCATGTGCACAGTGAAGACCACCAAATGCGTTGAAACAGAATTAAGTGTCACTGATGCACATACCATCATTCGGACAAATAAAGTAAGCCTCTGGCAGCTCGCGTGCGACAAGATTACCTTTCCCGAGTAACTTAATAAACTCACGTCCAAAGCAATGTGTTTGACGTTTTAAAGGTGTATTCATTATCAGTTCTGTTTTGAAGGTGCATCTGAGTTGTTCTAAAAAGACTGACACGACGGAAAACGCCGAGGAAACAGGAGACTCTGCGTCATAACAGCCATCTACTGCATGTAGTGCCACCCGAAAAAAAGCCGTCTGACGATGATTTATTGGCATCCCCTTCAAAACGCAGCAGAGACAAATATTCTTCTAGCCTACTTGATTTAATCAGGTATGCTATACATGTTTTCATTCTTTTTATACGTGATTTCATTCTATCACTTTTAATTTTTGTATACATCTGCTTAATCTTTTTTGTTTCCTTCGAAACTTTTCTATCTACCTTGTATCGCTACCTATGCCTGAAACAGATCCGGTCGTAAAAATCTCTTCTCTGCTTTTTTTCCACCAATACTTTAAAACGTGTATTGCTTATATCGACTGATGAACGATTGATGTTTCCGTCCACTTTAAATCCAGGCGCTTCTGGAAGGTGTGCGTTACCTACGGGTCTCACTGGGTGAATCCCTTCGCATTCCATTAGGATTAAAGTACCTCGAGTGGCCAGTCGCGCGGCAATTTTGCGTGTATTCGCGGGCTTCTTTCGCGCTCGGAAAAACACTTTTACGTAGCACGTATTGAGCAACAGAAAGCTGTATCAGGAGCTCTTCATGTTGCTCTACAATTTCCTCACTGGGACTTTTCGTCTAATTATAATATTTGAGAAGTTGAATAGTTAATGAAGACTAATTACGTAATTAGGCTGAACGCAAGATATATTCTGAGTATCTCCAGGCGACTACAAGCAACATTGCCTTGGTTCTGTCCAGCTACGTGGCGTCGGTGTTTTTTTTTTTTTTAAGCGCAGCTCTTATGCGCCCGTTCCTGCGTCGAGTGTCGGCGTCGGCGTAACCGAGCGAAAGAGGGCAGCGGATGAAAGAGCGAACGCGGAGCGCAGCCGAGGATGAAAAAAAATGTGTTAGGCTCGAAGTCCTCAGCAGACGGACGAGAGAGAAGTGAAACGGCGCTCTGCGCGGAGCTCGCACGAAACGATTGCAGCGCACAACCGTTGGGTTCCGCTGCGGTACGGACGATTTGTGGCAACCGCGTGCAGTTGCAGAATGTGTAGCTCAAATACAGTTCCAATCCAGCTCAAGTCCTGCCCAAATCCAGCGCTTAATAATGGAGTTGGAGGTCTGCTCAAGTCCTGCGCTTGTGTAGTTGAAATCCAGCGCTAATGCAGCTTCCACTAACGTGAAACCTGGAGAAGTGTGAAGCAGTGATGCGCCGGTGTTGGATTAGCGCTGGAAGGAGGAGCAATCGAGCGCTTGTGGGGTGGTGGCGCCCTCTCTTGCGATGCGCTGGTACCAGTCTGGCGTTTCGGAACTGATTTCAACGAGTTTCTGCTAATTATTGCGCCTAATGCTTGATTATTCCTGTCTTTTAAGTTATTCTGAATCACTTTATTTTAAACCGGCTGCGATGAATTCTGCACTTGTTCTGACCCTGTTTTGAGCACTTGCTTTAGAGCGTGATCACGACACATCACACGCGACGGACGCCGACAGCCCGGACTCCTAAAGTGCTTCGCACTTAAAAATCTGCGAGAGCGAAGATAGCGCTATCAGGAAAGCGGAGAAGGATGCAGCGGAAGCATGAGGCAGAGGAGGAGAGTATGCAGAAAGCGTGAGAAGAAAAGAGTAGTGCCGCGCAAGCTGCGCACTGCGACGGTGATGGCTACGAGATGGCGCCAGAGTAGCGCGCGTCGTCTGGGAGCTCTGTCTGCGGCGGCTGCTGCGAATCGCACCCACGCGTCACCCGCGCGCTGCCTCTCGCGATCTCCCCGATCAGCGAGGCAGTCGCGCCACACTTCGCTCCGTTCGCAAAGTGCCGCACGAGACAGATTGCCCGCGCCAGCCAATATATCGCGAAATGAAAACACGTATATAGAGCTGCGCTGAAATTTCGTATTAGGCAGTATGGTAATCGTCGCTGAATTTGCATCTGCACCTTCACTATGCAACCTTTGGAGAGCTGATCCATGCATTGCAACGTCCGCAACATCATAAAAAGGCTTTTGATATGTATGTACACTGTGATATCTGACGCTAACTAGCACTTTCTCAAATCGATCAAACTTACCGTTAGGCTTCGCTACATCACATCCGCAATACTTGCTGTAAGTCGTCTTCGGCGCCGCTGGGCAGGACAGCGTCATCTGCAAACACATGGGCGGTGAGAAATTTCCTGTTAAACACGCCTAATTCTTCTCAATCTAACATTTCGAGCACATTTTGCAAGCGTGCAGCGAACAGCATTCGAGAGGTGGTATTTGCTTGCTTAACGTCCTTTTTAATCGGCATTGGTACACTTGTGAATAATTCCTGAAGCCTCTGGTATCATTGTAGACACCTACTAAATAATGCTTATCTGCTCCTCGACTACACAAGGACTACGTGACCGCTGGCATATCTGCTGTATCGTAGGCATTTTTATAGTATATGAAGGCCATATAGAGAGGTTGGTTAAATTCTGCAGGCCACTCAAACACCTGATTATTGACATGAGTATGGTCCATTTCCAAAGCCTTTCTGTTGCTCAGGTTACTGAAGTGTTGTAGCCCAGATTTGTTCTTAATTTTTCTCTTTGTTTTTTCAGTTGCCGTGGTCAACATTTTGTCCAATACCAACAGCAAGCTAACCGGTATATAATTCACCATTCCTATGACACCACCTTTTATTTTATTTTTCATTATACCCTAAAGGGCCTCTCTGTCAGAAGATATTGCGTACGGTGAAGGAAGCAGAATCAACCCAGACTTAACATGTAAATAAGGATATAACATTCAAAATGTAAAAGCAAAATAAAATAAAGGGAAACACTGCAATTATGCACTGCGTACACTGCAATAAAACACTTCCAAAGCAGGATACACAGCCAAATTTCATTATGCAGTTAACATGTGTTCAAAAATATCAAATAAGAAAAATGATACAAAACTTGTACAGCCTTGCAGAATGACAACCCCAATATGCGGCGAAGCTGTTGTTTGTACGAACTTCATTTTCGTGTAATTGTATCACATACTTCAAAACGCAGTCATGTGGCTTGATCGTTCGAAACTCCGTGCGAAATTTCGCGCCACTCTTGAAATTCATTTCATACGCGCTCCCGAGCGCTTGAATAGGTAATTTATTGCAGAGACCGTAATTAACGCAAACACATTAAATTTTTCCTACACGCAACCCCTACCATGCCCCTCTTTTGGCGAAATATAAACTTTGCGTAAGCGTTACTAGGGACGTAAAATGACCGTGTAACGCTGTCGAGCACTTGCCAAAAAGTTTTTCGCAAACGCTCCATTCCATCCACATGCATTTAACTTGGCACACGTTTTTGCGATAGCCTACCCTTCCTCCTCTATTCTCTTTTTTTTTTCTAAATTATATCCTCGCCGGAATTCGTAGTTCTTCCAGGAAAACAGAGTAAACTCCGCGTGCTTCTAAAACACACCCACAACACTCCGGGATGCTCCTACACGTAGTGTACTGAAAAAAAAAAAGCCAACTGGCCCACCCACATTAAACTTTGCCTATAGATCGCCCATTGCTTTGCCCTTGCTTTAACCAAACATAAACGGGGCGCCTCACTTTAGTTTACCGAGGACACCGGCGAACCACGTATAATGCGAAAGTGGGAAATGTAGCTGATAACAGCCTCGGGGTAATTTCAAACACTTGATTTGGAAATGCTTTGCAAAAGCTGTACTTTATCCACACCCATATAACTTCGCACACAGATTTACCGTAGCGGTCCGCCCTTTTCTTGCCAAGTTTGATTTTGTTGCATTGCAGTTATGCCAGGGCGGCATGGTAAATCTTGCCCCACTCGTAAAATTGTGCAGCGCTTCAATATGCAGTTTATGGCGCCTGGCTTAAATCAACGAAAGCACTTTGACTTTTGTCTATACGTAACCCATAACGTGCCGCTTATTTTCGCGAGATATAATCGTTGTGTAACCTTAAATTTCCTTCGAGACATTTATGAACATGGCGCAAAATGGCCATTAATACATGTATTCAAGATATTCGGATAGGGATGTTCTTACAAAGGATGTATTTCATCCAAATGCATACAAGTTCACAGACAAATTTGCATTGCGTTTCACGCATGCTCGATTAATTTTACGTTGGTGGAACTTGTAGTCACGCCAGGTCAGATGGCTAAATTGTGCGTCACTCGTAAGAAACTCTCGTACTGCTCTGCAGCACTTGGGTAGGAAATTTATTACAAAAACCACAATTAAACCACCCACTTTCAACTTTCCCTACACATCACCCATTATCTGCCCCTTACTTTCACCAAACATAAACAAGGCGCCTTGTTTAGTTAACCAAGGACGCAGTGCGAAACTCATATCGCGCATGGGAATACTGAATAAACGACGGTTCAATAATTATTTGTAACGCTCCGAATAATTAAGCCAGATATGCTGAAATTGGAAACACCCCTTCTCAAGCGTTGAGGTCCCATAGCGGCCAAGCACCAGGCCGGGAGCGCGCTTGCACCTGTTAATACCGGTACAGGTACCCGGCGGCAGCACTTGCCTCCCACAGCCGCGGCGGATGCCCTTCAACAAGGACGTCGCTGGTTGGACAAGAGGCGCCCAGAGGCAACTATTGAAATCTCTATTGGGCCCCCTTTCGAGATGTGAGCCCCTAACGACAGCCGAGCACCAGGCCAGGGAACATCTCTACCCATTAGAAAAAAAAAAAAAAAAAAAAAACGGGATTTGAGCTCGGTACCTCCCGCACACGAGGCGGATGCTCTACCGCTAGGCCCCCGCTGGCAGCCTACATGGAAGGACCCCCTCCTTACATGGAGGCTGCCCTGAATCCGCCGCTAGTGATAAGTTGGGTTAATGAGAAATCTATACAGAAGTGAAAGAGTTCGCCTGCTCTTGTTTGAAAGGCCGGAACATGTTCTTTATTTCCAGATTAAAAAATAGAATTCTTGCAGGCCTCCGACACATTCAAATTTCACTGGATGTGATACTCCCCCTGTGCAAAGTACAAGCTCTTACTATTACTATATCCTGCCAGACACAAACACTTGCATCACCCGGCACCCCAATGAGAAAAGAACCGGCAGGTCAAGTACGTATATAAATGCCCCACTGCACGTCATGCTTATGGCGATGCCCGAAAGCACTCACTTCTCCAGATGGTCTAACTTGTTCATAAGTCCGCAGAAAGTCCCACCGTCCCTTCCCAACACGTGGTAGAGCTGGTCCGCTGCAACGCCAGAGCTGAAACCTTCACTGTGGCCGCTCCTGCTGGTGGCCCACATAAAACACTGTGAACAGGTCCAGGAAATCGACTGTTCCATTTCAGCAAGCAGGGGCCCATCTAAAACTCAGACAGCAACGACGTGGACGAGCCGTTCAGAAATTAGTTTCTTATTATTATATTATTATTATTACACACACACAAGCAAGATTCTCTAACACATATTATTTGCTAGCGTATGAAGCCCTACGCGGCAGACTACAAAGTTCCAGTCCCTAGCCCACTAACGCGCAAAGTCCGAGCGTCGCGGTATACGGCCCCCCAGTGGTCGCTCACGTGTGGTCGTGATGGCCTTGACACGCCGAATGCGTCGGAGGTGGCTTGGGTAGGCAGTGGCGGTGACGCGGCGACAGCCGCTTGGTTGGTGGCTCAGGATTCTGACGCCGGAACCGTGAACGCAGCAGACTCCCGAGAGCACAGGAAGTGCCAGATCTCAGGAACCGGCCAGGCACGGGACACGGGCAGGACCTCGGTTCGGTGGCTTGCGACCCGTCACGAGGCTGCCCAGCGATACACCCGGGTAGCCCTCTCGGGACTGCTTCCACGAAGCTTCCTCGGCCCTCGTTCGATCGGCCTTCGTGGCCGCAGCTGCCCGTTCGCTCGTGTCTTCTTCTTCCTTTTTCTCTGCCACCAACCCTTTATTATTATTATTATTATTATTATTATATTATTATTATTATTATTATTATTATTATATTATTATTATTATTATTATTATTATTATCAAGGTCCCGAAGAACTGCGCATTAAGCTAACAAAGTGGAGGCTTGGCGTATTGGTAATTCGTGGCAAAACAAGCACAACACGGAAGCGAGAAAGACACACAGGGCACTGTCTTTAGCAGGCTGAAAATTAGTTGCATCCGAACAATAAGTCCCCACCAAACAAAATAGAGTACTGACCCTTTTCGCGGCGCTCCCGTGGGCACTGCCATGTTTGATCACGTGGTGACGCGTCCATTGCTCGCTTCAGCTGCCTCCGTTGCCTCCGCGTTTACAATGCAAGCGCGTGACGCCGGTGCGGCGCAGCAGACCTCCGTTTCGATGCATATCGTAGCGGCGACTGTGTGCACGACACGAAGCTTTGACCACAGCTTTACAGGACATGTAAGTGCTTTCAGAGCTCATTACGCTTTGTCCAAACGGCGCGAGCAGCATATACAGTGATTGTACTAAAAGCGGGACTAGAAACGTATTCCAAGCTGTCCAAACTTTCCGCGTTTGAATTAAATCGGGATCAGTGTGCTCTTCGTTCTTTATTTGGCAAACATTTTGAAGCAGCGGCTTGTCATGTTTTTGACTCAGTAAAGTTCCTCGGTGCGGCCACTATCTCATTGTTTATCTTCAGTCTAATCGCTCGCGGGTGTGCTCTAAAGCCCCTATATATAAAAAGTAGCGCCATCCACTTCCCTCCTCCTCCGTTCCACTATCGCGCTCGGAGCGACCAGCGCGATCAAGGCGCGATATCGACATTGGCGCCGCCTGCGTCGGGCCTGCCGTGGCAGACGACAGCTAACGCGCTACCAGAGGAAATTCGAGGAAAACTTCGATCGCGCCCTGCGGAGAAGTTTTTGAGGCGCGATTTTGCTTCATCAGTCAGTAACTGGTTTTAATAATGCCGTTTTGGAAGTAGCAACGCGACGATGCGAGACGGCGCAAATATCAAGTGTGCAGCAAACGTTTGCGCACGCCGGATGGTAAACAAAAAAAGCCTTTTGCCCTCGCCTTGTCGGTTGAGGCAACTTAAGGCGCAGCAGCATGCTATCACAACAAAGTTCTTGTCCCTAACACGTTTGATCCGTTTGTGCGTACAGCACTTTCGTCGCACAGGCCCGAGAATGGCAGTCGGAGCGCGCTGGAAAGAAAAAAATATACAAAAGCGCAACGCGTCTTCCACGTGAGCATGGATTGGCCAATGGGGGAGCGGAGGAGGGTGGGGCGACAGGAGGCGGCGAGGAGGAAACGCCGTGGTGAGCGCGGTGGCGGCAAGATCTAAGAATGGCGCTACTTTTTATATATAGGGGCTTTAGTGTGCTCTGCTGCGATAGATTTGTTCTTGCTGCGCACGAAGCTTGGAATTTAAATGTTCTGTACTTTGCGGTAGCTTGTAGCAAAGACGTATTGTCGCTAGTCCCTCGCTTAATCTGTGGATCGTCGCGAAACGTTCAGCTTCGAACATTCGTGTCTTGTCGGTGTAGTCGCCGTCACTCATGCTTCGGCACATTGGTTCAAGTGTGCGCCCATTCACTTATTATTGATACGTTGGCGATAGGGTGGGCGTAAGTTTGCGTGCGAGTAGGCGTGGATAGTGTGCAGATAACGTGCGAGAAGCTTACTATGCCAGTAATTGGCGCTACTTCCTTTTGTAACGAGCGGTACTCCCTCTTAAATAAGTGCCGACGTTCCGGAGTTGAAGTGCTTTCTTTCGAGGTTAGCTATACAGCGCTGGCGGATGAATTATCTTTTTTGATCCTCGAGGAAAGCCGTGCATCGCGAAGGGCCGGCAACACAGGCAGCCCTTATGCAGCAGGGGCGACACAGGTTGATTCCATTCCTTAATATGTGAATCACTATTTTTGCAGCAACCTACCGCACACGTCTTCCCTTTATCGTTACACATTTTGCAGCATGGATTGGGCACAGTGCATTAGCGAACACCCAGTTTGAATTTCCGACAGCTGATCGCACAGTAGCAGGGCAGAAGCAGTAACGGTTTTGTATTCGTGCGCATTCGCTGAGGCAACGTATGGCGAGCCGCCGAAAGCGCCACCTCGTTTCTCTAGAGCAAACTGCTCCGCGAAAAGGGTCAATAGGCTGCATCGGGGACGCAGCCGCAGTGAGGTACGTGAAACGACTTGTGCGCGCTACTGATGGTGTATGGGCACTATAGGTAAACAGAAATTACGATAACCGAATACACAAGGGACATTTATTCACGCATTCAAAAAGCTTACATATGCCTAACTTACGATACAGCTAGCGGAGGTCCTGCGGTCTAACCTTGCGTGCTCACTCCCTACACACATCACACTTGCGACCGAACTCCTATAGAGTCGATGAAGACGGATTTGAACCGCGCTGTAGCCAACTCCCAGCGCCTGTGGTACTCTAGCGCATGCGTAATCTGCTCCGACTGTAGTTCCAACTGTGGGTGTGCCCTGGGATGCCGACGGACTGGTCTCGTCGTGTACCTCCATTGCAGACGAAGTCCCTCTGCTGGTGGAGCCCAGACTGCCTGCCCTGCACCTATAAGTCCATCGCATTCATAGAAAGTTGGGGTCTCCTGCGCGTGCCTCAATCTTATGGACGTTCCCTCCCTATATGGAGACAGACACGCTCCCGCCATGGTCGAAGGGGCTGGATATCTCTCTGTCTTGCTGCCCGAATCCCTTCCTGCCATTTCTGGATACAGTCGGACCCGGATATACCGAGCCCACATATAACGACTTATTGTGTATAACGAACGGCCGTGAACTCCCCTTGAAAATTTTTTGTCTGAAATGTATATTTTATATATCGAATTACCTATATATCTAACTTTCTTGTGATCGCCTTCAGATTCGATATATCCGGGATCGGTGCAATACGTGTTGAACGCGGAGGAGCCATAGCCAAGCAACCGTCAAGTTTCTGCAACAAGTTTGCAAACTTGCGAGCCTTATAGACCCTTTTCGCGGCGATCTCGTGGGCGCTGCCATGTTTGATCACATGGTGACGCGTCCATTGCTTGCCTCAGCTGCCTCTGTATTTACAATCGATGTGCATGACGCCCCGGTACGGCTCAGGAAACCCATGTTTCGGAGGATATCGTGGACGGTGGCTGGGTGAATGACATGAATGAAGCTTTGGCCACAGCTTCAAGAGGACATGTAAGCACTTTCTGAGCTCATTACGCCTTGTCCGAACGGCAATTGAGCAGTGTATATGGTGTTTCTTGCTGGAAGCTGGGCTAGAAATGTCTTCCAAGCTGTCCGAACTTTTATGAATTAAATTAGGATCACTGTGTGTGTTTTCCTCTTCGTTCTTTATTTGCAAACTCGTTGAAGCAGCGGCTTGTCATGTTTACGATTCCGTAAAGCTCCTCAATGCGGTCACTATCCGATTGTTTATATTCTGCCTGATCGCTTGCGGGCGTGCTTAGTTGTGATAGATATGTTCTTGCCTGCGCACAAGACTTGGAATGTAAATGTTATGTCCTTTGTAATAGCTGGTAGCAAAAACGTATTATCGCTAGTCAGTCGCTTACTCTGTGGACCGTCACGATACGTTCAGCTTCGAACATTCGTGTTATGTACGTCGGTGCATGTAGTCGGTGTCGCCCATGCTTCGGTGCATTGATTCAAGTGTGCGCCCATTCACTTAATCTTGACACGTTGGCGATAGAGGATGTGTAAGTTTGCCTGTGAGTTGGGGTAGATGCATGTACATAACGTGCGAGGAAACTTACTGTGCTTGGAAGCGGTGCTAAATTCCCTTTATTCTCACCGTGTGACGAGCGGTACTCACTCTTGCCGGTGTTCTGGGGCTAAAGTCCTTTCTTTGGAGGTAAGCGATACAACGTCTGGCGGATGAGTGCAACTTTTTTTTTTTTTCCTCGGCACAAGCTATGCATCGCGAAGGGCCGGCAACACAGGCAGTCCTTATGTAGCAGCGGTCCTTGACCTTGGTCACGAAACCAGTCACTATTTTTGCAGCCAACTACAGCACACGTCTTCCCTCCAACGCTCCACATATTGCAGCATGAATGGAGCACAGTGTGTTAGCGAACAGCCAGCTGCATTTCCGACAGCTGATCATACAGAAGCAGGTCAGAAATTGTAATAGTTTCGTATTCGTGCGCGTTCACTGATACAACGTGCGATGCACCGCCGAAAGCGCCATCTCGTCCCTCCAGAGCAAACAGCTCCGCGAAAAGGGTCTATATAACTTCTCATCAGCACCGGTTTTAGTACGATAATTATAGTTACTATGGTAGAGTGAGCACCAACAAGACCACTCCCGCTCGGATCGACAAGTCTACCGTCGAGCTATAGGCCTCTGTGAACACCGAGGACACATTTTGCTACGATTGCGTCAGGTGTGGCGTGACAACAGTGCCATATCTAAGCACGCGATACATGGGTGATCGATTAATGGCTTCTTTACTCTACACAGTGAACCAAAGGCACGCATGTTGGCACGGTTGCAAAGATATAAACAATACTAGTGTTACATCTGTTCGTCACATGCGGCTTTATCAAGCGATCCCCTTTATTGACCCTTTTCGCGGCGATCCCGTGGGCGCTGCCATGTTTGATCACGTGGTGACACGTCCATTGCTTGCCTCAACTGCTGCCTCCGTGGCCTCCATGTTTACAATGGATGTGTATGACGCCGGTGCGGCTTAGCAACCCTCTGCTTTGGAAGGTATCGTAGACGGTGACTGGGCGGACGACACGAAGCTTTGGCTGCCGTTTCAGAGAACATGCAAAAGCGCTTTCGGAGCTGATTAAGCTATGTCCAAACTGCGCGAGCAGCGTATATGGTGCTTGCCCTAAAAGCGGGGCTAAATATGTATTCGAACCCATCCAAACTTTCCGCTCATGAATTCAATCAGGATTATAGGTATGTTAGTCTTCGTTCTTTATTTGGCAAATATTTTGAAGCAGCGGCTTGTCACGTTTCTGACTCAGTAAGATTCCTCGGTACGGTCACGATCTGATCATTTTCTGCCTAATCGCTCGAGGGTGTGCTCAGTTCCGTTAGATTTGTTCTTGCTGCGCACAAGGCTTGAAACGTAGTTGTTCTGCACATTGTAATACCTTATAGTAAAGACGTACGTATTATCGCTAGTAACTCGCTTACTCTTGTGGACCGTCACGAAACGTTCAGCTTCGGCCATTCGTGCGCTATCGGTGTAGTACCGTGACTTGTTGTGCGTCTATAGTGCGCATATATTCAAGTGTGCGCCCATTCAATTATTCTTGACACGTTGGCGAAAGAGTGGGCGTAAGTTTCCGTGGCGCACAGTAGATACTGTGCGCAAAACTTACTATGACAGGAAGCGGCGCTACTCCCTTTGTCATTCTTTAACGAGTGGTACTCATTCGTGCCGACGTTCTGGGTATGAAGCCCTTTCTTTGAAGGTTAGCGATACAACGGTGGCGGATGAGCAAATTTGTGTATCCTCGAGGAAAGCCGTACATCTCGAAGTGCCGGAAACACGTACGGACAATTGCAGCAGCGACCCGCGAACTTGGCCCCACACATTCATTACATTCCTTAATATGCCTGTCACTATTTTTGCAGCCAACTACTGTACACGTACACATGATTCACATGACAATACACATGATTCAAACCAGCATGAATGGAGCACAGTGCGTTAGCGGAAACTCAGTTGCATTTCCGACAGCTGATCGCACAGAAGCAAGGTAGAAGCGGTAATGGTTTCGTATTCGTGCGCAGTCGCTGAGGCGACGTATGGCGCGCCGCCGTAAGCGCCATCTCGTTTCTCTAGAACAAACTGCTCCGCCAAAAGGGTCAATACTGACTGAAATGAAATGAGTTACATGCCAGAATCGTCCCCGTCCTCGTATTGGGTATAAAGGGTCACAAGATTTACGAGTACAATGACTCTGCGGTCTTCACCCACACAGAATACAGCCATGCTAACTTCACCGTTAGTTAGGCTTGAGACGTATTTATTTATGCGAGTGTACTGCAGTTCACTGCAAAATTCTACTGCTTCCGGTATTATATATCCTAGAAATTGCCGACGACATTACATGCTCTGCTTATCTCTGAGTGCGTACATCTTACACCGGTCAACGCCCCAAGCCACGCACACACACACATCTTTCTGTTACAATTTAGAATGTCACTCTCCTATTGATGAATGATAAAAGTTGAGCCGGCCCAATGTGATCTCTGGGCTACCAAACATTCACGCTCTGTATAGTCTTTGTTAGGTTCTTTGTGGCTTGGGACCATTATCCTGTTTCCTGAGAATCTTGGTGCTAGTCGCCCTCAGCCTCCTGTTCGAAAGCTTTATGTGTGTTTGGGAGAAAAAGTGACTTTTTTTTTTTCTTTTACCCGAACCATCATCACTTTCAACTAGCTTTTCGTGAGAGCTTTTTCCTTTCTCTTCAAATCGATGATGGCCCTGGATCTCGCTGTATTGATGGCCTCTGTACGCCTAATACTTGACGCACAATACTAGGATCGATACAATGTTTACTTCATTTCTTGTTTCGCCTTAGGGATTTCCAGTGTCCACTACCGATGACATGTCTGCAACAAGGTATTCATTACTAGAAAGCGATTTCTTTGCATGGACACCACCAACATATGTACCTTCTATTTCTAGAGTCGTTGCCAAGTGTCTGTTTTCCAGTTCTGCGAAGAAGTCAGCCTTCGCAACTCAACTACATCATAAATCTTATTAGCCTACGAATACATACTTTAGCATCGCATACTTTAGGCATGAGACGGGGTAGCTGCTGCAACCGACGTCAGCAGTTAAGGTGGGCGGGTTCTGGCAAGCGACGCTCAGAAATGCGTTCTCCTTGAGATCGTTTCGCACTTAGTCTACGTGGAAAATAGTTTTAAACTTCACTTACCTATTCGCCGCGGTCCTTCCCTTCCTTGGTGGGAACGAAATTCGCCGTCTCGTGATTCTCACTTGGGCGCCCACTTTCACGCGTTTGTTGTGGACGGCCTTGCTTCGCGCACTTTCGAGTTAGTTGATCTTGAGTCCGCGTCACGCGTTGATAAAACAACACAGCGGCTAGAAACAGCCAAACGGTGTGTTGCAAGCACAGTTGCAGGATGGCCACAAAATACGCCATTTTCGACGGGTATTTCGTCAGTAGCCGTCAAAATAGCCCGGGCACACTTTAACTCCTCCCCCTTTTCTTCAGCTTTCGCACACGGTGACCGTCAACCAAGGTGGTTGACAATGACATCAACAGTGCTAAATGCGCCGATCAGCTCGGTGACGCAGTGTTATCGCATCCCATTTAGCCGTCGTTCGATTTCCCGACAGCATAACATGAGTCTGTATCTCAAGTTGAAACGTATGTGCGTTTTTTGTTCCTGTTTTTTTTAACTTCCTTGAGTCACAATTTGTCCATTGTTAAAGCTAGGTTATGGTTGTAAGCATTCAGTGGCCGGATCTTGCGATGGCACTTCGCTAACGGTACCGTTTGCAAATCCCTTCTCCTTAGACTTTTGAGCGTTCTTAACGTAAGTGAAATAGGCATTTGCTATGACAGACGCTGCAGTGAGAGTTCCGCATAAATTCTGCCTAGAATTCCGAGTACGAAAACAGTGCCATGACTGCTGCCGCGCACACATTTGAACCTTACCGCCTAAATCTGAAAAGAAAAACAAAATGAAACAATTACGTCACCATGCAAAGTCGTTAATCCTGCTACCAAATTGTCGCGATGCAGCAACAGCTTTATAATATTAATAATGTTTAGTGCACACTTACTACTTTTTTTTTCTCTCTTTTACAGTTCATATCAGTTAATATCAAGAAGTAGAGGAGGCGCTGACCAAAATTATGGACGCACAATCCAATCGGAGGCGCAGTGCAATCCAGCCGAAGCCTATTTTCATCGCAGACAACCTATTTCACCACAGCAGCGTTGGCCTCGGTCCCGTTATTGGCGTTGGTAAATTAAGCGCGTTACTAAACAGCCACCACGCCCTCACTCTTTTCTCTTCCGCTGTCTGGTTTTTCTCTCCCTCGACACACCAGCGGTCTTCCTAGGGTTAACGCCCTCGAGCAGTCCCGATTCGATCACGTCGACGCACTCGTCGGTTCTCTCTCTCTGCTTACCACTGCTACTACTCCGCCGGTTCACTTTCCTCGACGAAGACGAAACAACGCACACGCGATGGCGTCGCGCGGTCAAACCGAAACGAGCAAGCTGAAGGAGCGGCTCGAAGAGCAGCTCGATCGGCTCATGGCACAGCTGAGCGACCTCGAAGAGTGCCGAGCCGAACTCGACGAGGACGAGTACGAGGAGACCAAGCGCGAGACGCTGGAACAGCTGCGCGAGTTCCAGCAGTCTCTGGCCAAGATCGTGTCTGGAGACATGACTCTCGTGGACCAGCTGAGCGGCATGCAGCTCGCCATACAGGTGAGCCGAAATCAGATACGCACACTACACGCAGGGTCGCCGGTATGTTTAGAAGAAATTTTCAGTCTTATCGTAGACGGAGACGTCTATAGCTGTTTGTAGCCGTTTCAAGAGGTTTTTAAGAGGTTCTGAGTTTCGTGGGTTGAGAGTCGCCACAGCGCCGATCACACCAGTTGCGTAGTCGGTTCAGTTTATTGCGTGACTTTTCACTGCGTTCACATTTTTTGAAGGTAGCGCAAGGGTAGTATAGAAGTTTCAAGGCGCTCGCTTGGGCTAATTTGTTAGAGGATTCATACTGAAAGTGGCGCAAAATACCCTAACCGGACGTATGTAATGTGAATGTAACTAGACGACACAATGTAAGCAGACGGACACAGGCGATCAGACCGAGTTGCTCAGTTTGGTCGCCGATCCAGCCATTCTGAACGCCGGAGTTCGCGACGTTTGGACGCGAAACAACTTTCTGCAACGCGAGGAACGATACATTGTTCGTGTTGCGGAGCATGCTCCGAGTAATGTGGTCCGTGAGCCCACGGTCAAGATGCAAGGCAAATCACCCACTTCACATGCTTCAGACAAGCGTGACTGTTGGTCTACTTCGCTCTTCAGAACGTGCTTAGTAAAAAGCGTTCGTAGCTCACATTGTTTGTGTCACGAGTGGAATAGGAAACAGTTTTGAAGCGCTCTCGGCTCTGCATAGCTTTGCTCAGTGAGAGAGAATTTGTAGCCTACAGTCAATGTCACAGCTGCGTCGTAAAGCATAGCGTTCAGCCCATTTAGACAAGTGTGACTGCGGCTGTACTTGGCTTTTCAGAGCACGCTTAGTAAAGGAGTGTTTGAAGCCCACCGACAGCATCGAGTCGCAGTGAATTTAGCAGTAGTGTGTACAACCACGTAATGGTTTCGCCGCATCGCACGTGATAGGGAAGGAACACCAATACAGCGAATGCCCATTTAGAAAATGGCACGATGCGAGTTGTGGGAGTATTTGCCCACACAATGAAATTAAGCATGATTGACAAATTACCGAGACTTCCTGTCAAAGGTCGCCAGCGCATTGGGTGTGATAAAAAAAAATGGAACTGATACCTTATCTTATTCAGAGCCACAGGCCAAATACCAGGCATTGTGTATGCAAGAGTTGCTATAGTTGGTAACAACCGAAGAATTAAATACAAGCTCCATCCACAAAAACGCTGTGAACCTGCCCTTGACCTATGAAAAAGAGCCGTTACAGCTGGAGTCCACTCACAGCTTAATGACTTTGCTCTGCTAATTTAGAAGCTGGGCTAATTGGAAAATAAAAGCTCGTTGTTCCAAGCTAAAATATTATGCTTGACTAAGCCGTGATATCAGGTGCTGTATGGTAGCTATTACTCAGTTATTTGCATGAGCAGTTGCATATGTTCATGTAATCCATTTCAAGCATTCTTTGAACATTCCTCAACAAGCATTGACAGTCTAATGCTAAAAAAGCATGACATGAACTGCGGCACTTTTTGTTATGGCACATAAAGCGACTCTGATCTTTACAAACACTGTACTCACGCTGACCGCTGTACAAAAGAACCGTATTTATTGCTTAAAATTGGTTTTTTATTTATTTCACACACTTTCAAAGCCTGAAGGTATTACAGAAAGAAGTGGTGTAAAAAAAATGCAGCAAGAAGAAACTATAGCTCGGGAGCTCCTATCTGAATGCATGGGAAAGGAGACATTTTTCTCGCCAAACAATGAACTGAATTTAATGAGGTTTGTTACATTTAAAATAAGAAGTTGAGATCTAGTGTCCGAAGGAAGCGGAATTTTTTATTTAGGCCGTAGCTTTTTAATAAATTTTTTTTGAAAACTGCGACATGAAAACTATCGTGTTAGCAACTCTGTAACTCTGCAATCAAAAACGATATAAAAACTGCGTAAATTGCATTGAATAATGCCTCTAAAGCGGAGAAAATTGGTATATTATACATCTCTGTGAATTATATTACAAATGTGTGAATACGCCTTTTGCAAAACCATTCTAATATTGTAACAAATCCACGTAAGCTGTAACTTGATATACCAAATTTTTCCACTTTAGATGTTCTGACGGGACAGA
Source organism: Dermacentor silvarum (assembly GCF_013339745.2). Lineage (NCBI taxonomy): Eukaryota > Metazoa > Arthropoda > Arachnida > Ixodida > Ixodidae > Dermacentor > Dermacentor silvarum. Next base: position 64,774,561 of record NC_051164.1, read on the forward strand.
TTACAGCACTGTGATAACTGTTTTTCATACAGAGCTATGGATTTGTAATTTTCATGTTTCTGTCTTTTTTTTTTTTCGAACTTACCAATTTTTGGAAATTCGTGTAAAAAAAATTAAGGCCCTAAATCAAGATTCCACTTGCTAGAGTCGCTAGAATTTAACTTTCTCTCTCAAATGCAACAAATTTCATTAAAGTCGGTCCAGGGGTTATCTCAGGTAAGTCTTTCTGTGTTTTACATGTATTTGAGTAGGCAGTATCAGTGTTGGGCCCGAGCTAAAGCTTCTCGTAATTAAGGTCATTAGATAAAGGCATAATGCACTGCAGTCTTGTCGTTTCTGTCAGTGATGAACACTGTTGGGGTGAAAAGGCAATTCCAGTCAACGCTTGTTCTAGCAAAGAGGAGTCACTAAATGTTTGTTCAACAGACTGGTATCCAGGCTTTCAGCCTGTGCTCAGCGCAGGATGAGATACAATGTGGAAGGGTAAAAATTAATGGAAGCCTTCTTTTTTGTTTGGAACATCTCATTCACACAATTACAGACATGCTGATATTTCTTGGCATAAAATGAGCGCAACGTGAAAGATGACACAATAAAGAAAAACACATAATATTAGGATTGTTGTTATCATAATGTGCTAATATTTCTGTTCAGGCTCACTATCTTCTGTCATTGACAGGAATGTCTGTTAAACTTGTGTTTGACATGCAAGTTTGTCAGTCAGTGCTAGTATGTATAGTGCTCAGCAATCAAAACGCGATACTTGGACCGCATAGCAGCGGACGCTTTTTACGCCACCAATGTGCACTTGGTGATCACTGAGGGGCCCAATGCAGTCACATCACAAAGGCTCCCGCTTTCATGTGATAGCATCAGTTCGGTGGCGGAAAAAGTGCCAGCAGCCACACACTCCGAGTATCACATTTCAATCGCTGAGCACTCTACAGTGCTCATAAATTCGAATTCGAACCACTTTGAAACTGCTCCCGGTTCCCATGTCACTTGCATTTGTGACAGCAGCTGAATTCAAACTCCAAAACGTACCCTTGGGACTACTGTATGTTTAGAAAGCAGCTACAGAGTGATTGCACATCACACTTTCATGTAATAATGCATAACAGGCATTCGCTCCTGCTAACATTTTAATCTACGAGCACCGCACATAACACTCGTTGCTCAGATGCCGATGTGCTGTTCTTCACTTCAGCTTGTTTCATTCAACGCTGCCGTTTGCTGCTATCCAAACATTTCACGTTCCTCTTCTAGGCGGCCATTAGCGACGCTTTCCGGACGCCCGAGGTGATCCGGATGTTCGCCAAGAAGCAGCCAGACCAGCTACGCGAGCGCTTGTCGCAGCTGCAGAGGGACGCCAAGATTGGCCGGCTCACCGAGGACGAGCTGGCACCGCAGAAGCTCGAGATCCTCGCCGCCCTCAAGAAGCTCAAGGCCAGCCTGCTTCCCGAAGAGGAGCACTACCTCGAGAAGCACGCTAGCAAGGCGCTGCTCGACTTCGACCAAGTCGGCGAAGACACGGCGGACGCGAGCCGACTGCTCGACGTAGCGGGCTCCCAAATCAAGGCTGCTGTGCAGCGATGACTTTCTTTCTAGTCCGGTTCGCCCTTCCGGAATGTTCGCTTCCGGTGCGTGTCCCTGCCCGTTGCATTGTTTGCAACTTTTGAGGTGCCGGTAAATGATGGGCGCACCTTTTCGTAAAGCAAGCGCCGATCCCGACTGTCGCAGCTGTTCCGTGTCATCCACATAAAGTGTTGCGTATAGTAAGTGCGATGGTGCAATCATTTTGCCCTTGACCATAGAGTTTCCTAGGAAAATTACTAGAGGGAACTCTCAGCTACCATTCCGCAATCATTGAGCTAACATGAGAATGATGGCTGGTTACGTGGATTTGTCTAATCTTCATTCCTGCAGCTTAATATTTATTGTGCTTTATGCCCCTCTATTGGCCTGAATTTCCAGCCGATCATATCTTTCTAAACACATGAAGGCGATCAGGCTCTCTCAGCACATGCATAGTTGTTGCAAATTGTTGCATTTGTAACACAATACTTTGTTGACCATGATCAGTTTGCAAGGACGCTAAGTTTGAAGTCACAATGACAAAGTATAGGGAAATCCGCGTTCAAGCCGTCATTGCTCTGCCGGCTGATCTGCAATACTTCCAGCTTCCATATGCATTGGTGCCAGATTTCCCTCTAATAACATTTGCATAAACAACTTTCTGCCATCAACCATTTACAAAGGCTACTGTCACAGCCGTGCTGTCTCATCGAAGTTGCATGGATGTACAAATAAATTTAAATGTTAGATTCAGTTGCAAACAAGTCAAACCGTCGATTCAGCCACATTTGGTCATGTTCAGCAGGTGCAGTCGATTCAATGTTGAAGCTAGAGAAGTGGAGCTTCCACTTCCTTTCACAGGGAAGTCCACATGATTTTTCTTTCTTACACTACTATACATGGCAAGTCATGTGAACTGTCAAGAGTATTTTTTGTAGTTTAGTTTTTGTATTGAAAGGTACTGAAGGCCGGAATGCCATTGTCAATGTGCAAAACTCATCATACATTGCCGAGAGAGAGATTTGAAAGGCAGCATCGCATTATGTGATGGCGTGCGACGGGTCATTCTTTTTTGTACGAGACATCAAGCCTTGTAAAGGCTGATATCCTTTATCAGTGTGTAATAAATCATAAATGCCCCTCATTGAGGCTGCTGGTGTACTTCCAAACCCTTGCCCCTTTCCAGATGTAAATCATCTTTACAGACCCAGAAATTTGCCTTTACAGCTGGAATGAACTTGATGGTACGATGAGATGTCTGCCTGCCGAGAACACTGCGTCATCATAGGTCAACATTACCAGGCCTTCTCACTATTGAAAGCCTGACCCAACTTCACTCGCAGACAACTTTTTGTGGCAACGAAGGGAGAGCTACGGAAACATAGTGCGCACAAGTCGATGGCACTCCTGAAAGAAATCTCACATACTCATCCATATTAGTTTAAGCTGGGGAAGTTAAGAGATAAACACACGTATTTATAAAGGCAAAATAACAAAAAATAAACCACTAAGTGTTACATTTTGACTTATTTTTCTGCTTTTCTCTCTCGCATTTGGGCAGATTCCACACTGTCACACATGGAAGCTACATTGATGTATCCGTTCCAAGAAACCAAATGCACTGTCAAACTACTGCAGGAATACTTGGTGCAGTGACAAACGTGCAGAAGCTTTGCTCTTGCAGATTCGCCTTCATTGCCACAAAACGTGTGTGTGTGCACTACAAAATATTGTGGGCAGCAGCTATGAATTGCATCCCTTGCAAGCTAAATACAGTCTAGTTCAAATTATTTACAGATGCTCCACAATAGATAGAATTTTAAAATGCCTCCGGGCATTTTAAAATGAGTGCAACAAAAATTTGAAAAGACACTAAGACTGCTTAGGTGTGGGAATGCGAAAGCATTATACCGTTTGTAGACCTCAGAATGTCACGAACGTGCTCATTTTGTATACATGAAATGGCACTACCTCCTCCGCATTGTCTGCACCGTCACGTGCCCAATGAAGCACGCACTAGGCACACCTTTAGTCAACTAGAACCGCGGAGCCGCCATGGCATCGAGGAAACGCGCTCATCTTGCACCCCAGAAGTCCGGGTTCGATTCCCACCCAGATCGAAATGTGCCACATATTCTTTTCAAAGCCATTACTTTGTTTACAGGAACATCCCTGACAAATCTGACGTCAATCTGAGCATTGTTTGATGTGCTTTCACTCGTTGCCGTGTCGGCCATTTTCGGTACCATCTTTCGGTCACGCCGACGGACTTCCGCGTAACGAGGCATACAATGCTTTCGCATTAAAAGACATACGTGGACTAAGTGGACTCATGCATGTGAACTGCAACAAAATTTCACTTGTACCCCTGTCACACGGGCACTCGAAAGTCTTTTGAGCAAAAAGACTTCTCCCGAAAAAGAGTTCCGCCCGCAGACACACGACAGGGGGTGATCTTTGTTTCAAACGCTAGCGCCACGCTTTCGGTAGTGTGCCCAGAAGGAAACACTAAAATGAGATTGTCGGTGCCGTGTGTCTGCTGCACAACATCTCTTCATTAAAAAGTATCTCAACTTCGTAAAAGACCACTTGCGTAAAAGAGTTTTTGCGTGCTCGTGTGACAGAGGTATTAGACTGAATTGGTTATAAGCATTACCATTGAAATAATGGCAAAGGTGCCAGGGCTGGCAATTGCCTAATTTTATTATTAGCAGCCTTTAAATAGCACTTAAGCAGGCCACGCAGGCACATGGTGACAAGTGGATACAACCCAAATCCCAGACCAGTGTCCAAGATTTATGGCACACCGTGGGCTGTGCTTAGTCTTGGAGGTCATGCCGAAGCACCGAGCTGGTTATCAATGGTGCGGGTTCTGCGTCATTTCCAGTGAGCGGCAGTGGCATTATGTTTTGTTTCACCAGATTCCTTTATTACTTTTCTGAGAAAACTAATATAGAACGCTGCTTTCACTATGAAAACAAAAAAGTTTTTGTGGGCTTCTCGTGATGTACCAGCTCGTATCTCAAGCATAAAAATTTCGCACTAGAGGTTGCTCTATATATATACACTACCTGATCTGTAACTAGGCCTTATCCGCGCTCCAAAATATTGTTCCAGTTGGCCTTCGAAGGAACTAGCCAAGGAAGCTGCAGCGTCAGGCTCCAACCCCCTGGAGAACAAAGGAGCGAGGACCCAACTTATCAAGAATCAGAGAAATGGAAACACCACCACCACTCTTAGCTTAAGGTCTTGTTATAGGGTTCCTACAGCCACATCCGGCCAAAACTAGGGAGAGTATTGGCAGTGGCATTTACACATTTAAGGGGAGATGTTACTCGAAACGTAGCGTCTGTAGCATGTGTTTTCGAGCGGTTCTGCAGAGTCGGCTGAGAGAGTGCAGTGCAATCATAGCCATCCGCTGGCGTACACAATTTCCGGGCACATTAAAACCATGTAAAGCCAACAGGTAACGAAGCCAAGGAAAGCAAAGGGGTAATTAGCTCATGTTGAAAAAAGCGCTACTAAAACGGAGACTTAGCAAGAACACAGGACAAAGCGCTTTGTGCCAAGTCTGCGTTTTAGTGGCGCTTTTTCCATCATGAACGTTTACCAACACGCCCAACTGACAGCTATCCTAATTAGCCGTTTTTGAATTTGAAATGTAAGAAATAATGAGGAAAAAAGGAAACTGAAATAACGCTGCCACTCCCTGTTGCAGGCAGCGCGACGCAAGCATCATGTTTCGCTCTGGCGGCATCACATGCCAACGTTGCCCACAAGCTGAGGCTTCCCATCCTTGTGTTGAAACACTATGCAGTTGCAAAATGACAAAGTGCGTCCCGAGGCCACTTGGGCCCCGCCAGTTCGACGCGCGTCGGCATCTCAGTGCTTCAACACTTTGCGCAATGCTTCACATTATGTAGACGTCAACTATACTGTTGAGTCTTAATTTTTTACTTACTTCGGATAGTATGTTTTCCCAGTTATTCCCTTTTTTTTTTCTTGCATTTTCTTCCAAATCGTATTAAAAAGGTTCTCCACAATCAGGTCAGTATCACGCGAGCACACTGGCGATGCACACAAAGAAATCAGTCCTAGTTTGTCATTTGACACAAATTTCACTCATGCGTGACTCCGCAAAGTTGAAGAGATTGTCGTACACTTCAAAAAAAATTTAATCTGGGGGTTTTACACGCCAAGCCATGATCTGATTATGAGGAACTCTGTGGTTAGGGGCTTTGGATTAATCATGAATGCCTATGGTCCTTGAACGTGCACACTATGCACAGTAAACAAGTGTTTTTGCATTATGCCCTCATAAGAATGCAGCCACTGTGGTCACAATCAAACGTGTGACATGCTCAAGAGCACAACTTCAAATCCAATGAGCTACTCACACTTCATGGGCCATCCCAATCCAACCCCGCAAAACAGGTTTGCTTCGGCAGCAAGTGTACAAATTATTATGCGCAATCCTTGTCGTGTGGGGGTTTTCAGTCACACAAAAGCACACAGTCGACTTCGGACCGTCGGACCGACCTTCGACCGAAGCTCGACTAGCTTTATAATCTCTTGCATTTTGAACACCACCTGCGCAAACGCCCTTATTCATCACTGTACAAGAACTGAACAAAGCATGCTCCAGCGCCAATTGAACACTCACTAGACCACCTTGCTTGCTGAGAGTCTTCATGCTCCCTCACCTGACAACCTCGCGAGCCTAAAAAAATGCAGCAACTAACCAGGTGCCTGCTGCAATGAGCAAACACCAATGCTTCCTGTACAATAGGAACTTGCCAATTTTCACATTTTTGAAGCTACTGCTTTCCCACATAGTCTGGGCATCACTAAGGGTAGCATTGTCGCCAACAAGTCATAAATATTTTTGCGTGATCAGACTTACAAAAGTTGGGAACTAGGAGCAAGATGCATATCTTGTTTTTACTCAGTACTTATACTAAAACATAGCAAATTATTACTTTTATTCGTGTTCCTTGAGGTGCTTCTTTGAAATTTCACAAAAATTCTCACAATTATCTGAGCTATTATTACTGCTATATATCCACTCGGAACACCAGTGATCAGGCTATAATTTTATGTATCGCAGTATACATTGCAACCATTCGTCTTGAAATAAAATGGTAAAACATAAAAGCACATAAAATTAGCACATTTCTAGCAGTAACGAAAAAATTAACAAAATCTCATCCAACTTTTATTTGATCACTTTCGAGCTCATGTCCCAATTGTACATTTAAAATGATGAAGTAATGAAGTAATATCAATACAGCAGAAAACCTGCGGTTAGCGCCAGTTTCAAGGAATATGTCCTCGTAAATCTGCGGCAAAATGCATTGGTGTTCTATCAACTATGTTAGAAATGAAGGTGCTGATACGAGTTAGCTGGAACATCAATGAATTCAACCACAGATTTTAAGGTATAACAAGCCATAACAAAAGCTGTACAGTACTCGCACTATGAAATTGACTCCCCCCCCTCCTCCAATTAGCTGCAAAAACACCAGAAGGTGCCGCCAAATATTTGCGACTGCAATGATTATAATACACGGTGGGAGTTTTGTTTATTGTGCTAGACTGAAACCTGCCAACGCCAGTTTTCTGAAAGGCCCGCCTTTAATGCTGTGCTTCAGAAATAATAAATGCAGACCTAGAGCTCAAAAATGCACAGCTTCCAAACAATACTAGGCTGTCAAGGGGTGTTGCACAGGAACATCAAACTACACTTTGTCACCACGGAAACTAAAATAGACGCACATGCCTCAGCAACTTCTAAGCTTCGTTGCCCAACAAACTTTTTGCAAAGGTTTGGTACTCTTGTCAAACACATGCACAAAGCAATGCACCTGCTGCGAGGAAAACCGCTTCACTTGCCTCCCAAGTATGTTAAGTTAGCTTGTTCGCTCTAAAGGACAGAAGAGTTTGCAACAATGTTACGCAGCATTAAATGGTGAACAGTGATCTTCACTTTACAACCACAGTCGCGCACGGTGCATCGAAGTCTCACATTTGCACACACTCACGCAAAAGTATTTTTTTCTCACAGTCCACAAAAAGAGTAGCGGAATCAGTTTGTAGTTGAAGTGTAGTGCATGGCGATTCGAAAAGTACTTAACACACCTGCATCAGTAGAGGCTGCGCCGTCCGTGGTAGCGGGGAGAACTGCCGCTACTGCGACACTGCTCGAGTAACTAAATGTCGCTGCCAGGCCAATGAAGGGTCCCAAAACGGTTCTCACAACAACTTGCACTACACAATGCATGCTACTAGACTAACTGGCAAGCTAAAAGCAATACGCCCCAAATGTGGGCACCCGTTTCCAGGAGGTGGCCCTTTAGGCACAGCCGTTTGCGAGCCGCTCCGTGTTCCATACCAGAAAATTCGATGCCTCTTGTAGCAGTTTCCCGAACCAACACAAGTAAGATCATGCGAACGTCAGTGAATAGTACTAAGATGCTCATATGCACAGGCATTGAACAAGAATCGCAACCTTGCAATAGTCCTTGCCGACCTTATTTTCTCACTGGGAATAAAGGATCAAAAAGAAAAAAAAAGAAGGTCATGTCACTGAAACGGTATGATCGTTACTGCTGAATTAAAGCCACAGAACATTAAAGTAAAGCTGGCAGAGAAGCATATAACCAAGCCCTTCCTCATGCCACGACAAACTTGCTTCGTCTTGCCTTCTGCTGTGGTCACTGATCGACCGCAACATCTTGTGCACATTCCTGCAGAATGTTAAGAAAAAGCTCGAGTCCACCTCTGCGATGCTAAAACTCTGGAACACCGGGCGAAGGAAAAAGAAAACTTGTCGCATTCAATGCAGATTTTTCCGGAATGTTGCAACCTGCAAGGCCTTCAAGACATACCTGGAACCTACACGCGCAGAAAAAAAAAACAAAAAAAAACAGAGGAGCTAGCCTCAGCTACGCGAAAATACACTGCGGCATCGCCTGACCTGTTTCAACCTAATAGACCTGTCAAGTCCCTGGCATAGGACACCAATCGCTGCAAACACTGTCCTTGCAAGGTTGTCAGTGGGCGTCTTCGGTTCAATTTTAAGAACTTGTGCACATGCGCAAGTCCATGGACAGTGATCACGTGCGAGCTTCAACAGAACGATGCAAAAGTATGGGGATTGTACAAAAAAAAAAAAAAAAATAGAGGCCTGCCCGATAAAAGAAAAGGGTACATTCATGTGCTTCGGTCAATGCAAACTAGTCATCGCACATTATCACACTTCGTAAACCCGACATTGCTACCACAGTCAACCGTGAAAGAGACACAATGCCCGGCTTAGTATTCGTCGTCGGAAGAATTGACCCCTCGTGTTGCTGGCACAGGCTTTTTTGTCCGATTCCTTCGCACCGCGTTTTCCCGCGTATGATGGCCCGACAGAGACGTGCAAGGGTGGTCGCCAACAGCAGCAGCGGCGGTGGCAGGTCGGGCAGGTAAGGAGGGGGCACCGCTCGCAGCTCTGGCCGGCGCTGCCGCGGCATTTCGAGGTGGCAGCACCCTCGACCGTTTACGTCGCATCATCGCCACTCTCCGCCGCAGGCGCTGCTCTGCCCTGTCGACCCCACCGTCGTCGGAGTCCGTGTCACTTGCCGTAGACGTGTCCGAATTGCTGGACCACAACTGGAGCAAGCGTTTCTTGCGAGCCATGGGCTTGCACCTCCGGGTGGGCTTCTGCGAGGGCGTGGTCGACACCGCTGCCACAGCCGGCGCGGCGGTGCGGCGCTCTGCGTCTCCTTCATCCGAGGAAGACAGCTCAATGAAAATTGGTGTCCTCGGCCGCGTTGGCACTGCAGGCATGACCGAGCTCACTACGATGCAGTCCGAGTTGTCCGATTCCGTCTCCACCAAATTGACCGTCGCATTGTGGTGCAGGCCACTGGGACCCGGCTGACTCGGGTCCGAGTGTGCGCCGAGCGTTATGGGCGCCACAGGAGAGGTATCTTCGGGCGATGACTCCGGCGTCTGCAGGAACTCCGCAGCGGGCGTTCCACGTGCCACAACATTGGCTCGGGTGTCGTACACGGCGACCCGGTCGTAGGCGACCATGTCGAGCGGCGACGAAACGAATGCGGACAGCTCGTGCAGGAAGTGCGCCGTCCGGGTGCCGAAGAAGGGCCGCACGTGCTCGGCGAACTCGAGGCTGCAGACGTCGTAGCGCGTAATGAGCGCCAGCACGAGCTCGGTGGTGAAGGTGATCTGCGCCTCGCCACCACCCAGGAGGGCCACGAGTTCCCGGTTGAGCCATGGGATGAGGCGGTGGGTGCATGCGGGGTGCTCGCGAAAGAAGGCCGGCGTGAAGTGGCGCGACGAGCGCCGGTTGTTGGGCGGGCACACCCACAGATCCAGCTCGTACAGGCTCCGGCGTTCCGGTGCTTGAGGTAGGCAGAGGACACGTATGATTGACGGCAGGCTGCAGCACTGCTGGGTGCTGAGCGGCCCAACCTGATTGGGAAAGGAAATTCACTTGAGGAGACACTGCGGGACAAGCTTTAGAACATCTTTTTTTTTAACAAGGTGTTAGCTTTAACCAGTCACTTCGGCTAACTTCCTGCCTAATCTCTCTTTAAAAGCACAGAATTAACAACCGCACACTGAACAGGAACGGATACTGAAATGGTGCTGACGGAATGAAAATAACTGTTAAGTGGTGGTTTTATTGCCTTGCCTAACTCTTTTCCCCTTCAACGCCTTTGTTGCTTCCTTTTCTTTTGTTGCTCCTGTGTTTAGAAACATGTGCTGTGAAGTAGCAATGCCAGCTACAGAAAGGGGCCAGCGACACAAACAAATTTCTCAGTTTATAGTCGGAACCTGGTTCACGTCAATCTTTCGAAAGTCCTTCTCCGCCCACTTTTTTTTTTCCCCCGTTATAGTGTTATATAGATGTCAACTACAGTTGAGTCTGCCAAATTTTTTAGCGACTTCAGAAGGTACGTTTTAGCAGTTAGCATGGTTTTTTGCATTCTTTTCCAAAACGTACTAACAAGGCGCTGCAGTATACGCCACTATCTCCCTTTATTTTTACACATCAATCTTTACAAGTACACATAGCACAACACACTGATGGCAACAAATTATAGAACATGGTGACACACGCTTGGTTGCACTATCCCATAACAAGAACGTGTAGTGCATTGAGCTCCGTCATTGCGCCAAACAAATGGCATTTTTCTAAGTGTATGTTAACGAAGAATGTGCAGTAAAACCTTGTTCATCCAGATTTCACGAGACCGAGAAAAAATCTGTCCCGGAAAAAAATTTCTTATTCAATTATTTCACCGTACTGTCAATCCTCAAGGGATTATAACAGAAAGAACAAGTACAACAATAGGAGTTGTACATGTCAGAATAAAGTTTTATTTGTGCAGCGTCATCTGTTAATTCTTCACGAAGGTAATGAAGTTATTGTTCTGGATCAGTAGTAGTCTGCTTGTTGGAAAACGCAGATGACAATGTCCGCGAAAATCGTTGCTCCCGCCTGCTGTGAAGTGCGAGCTGTAATTCTAGTTTTGCATGCTAAAGGATCATCATCTCCTAATTCGTGGGGAGTTGTGCTTAGTTTATGGACATACAGAGAAGAGTGAAGGTAAATGGTGTCGAAACTGCAAAAATGGGCGCACAAATGTGCATGATGAAGAGCGGAGTGGCAGGCCCAGCATCTAGACCAATGAAACTGCTAAACAAGTGGACTCGGAATTGCGATTAGATTGATGACTGACAGTCAGCGGTCTGGCTGTTAAATTTCCTCTTGTTGGACGCACTACAGTTTACAAAGTTGTAACTGAAAAGCTCGGATATCGCAAAGTGTGTGCCAAGGTGGGTACCAAAAATGCTTACCAACCAACTCAAACAGCAAACAATGTCAAGTGGACGAGCGTTTTTAGACCGCTACCACCAAGACGGAGCTGAGTTGTTTTCGCACATTGTTACAGGCGACGAGACTTGGATGTCCTACGCCACTGCAGATACAAAACAGCAATCAATGCAGTTTTGCCACTCCTATTCACCAAAACCGAAAGAAATTGAAGCAATCTCCTTACTCGAGTCGGAAAATGATGGCTACCGTTTCCTGGGACGAAAAGGGCGTTATTTTGGTTGAATTCACGGAACGTGGGACCACAGTTACAGCTGACGTATACTGCGAAACGCTCACCAAGCTGAGACGTGCGATCAAAAATCGACAGCGCGGGATACTGCCGTCTGGATTTGTCCTCCTCCATGACAATGCGCGTCCTCACACCACTGCCTGAGCCAAGAAGGAGATTCAAGATTTTGGTTCGGAACTTTTTGATCACCCACCCTACAGTCACGACTTCACACCAAATGACTATTTCCTCTTCTTGCACTTGAAACAGTGGTTTGGGGGACAACGTTTCGAACACAACGAGAAATTCAAGACTGCCATTGTCAACTGGTTCAATTCCCAGGCGGCGAACTTCTATGCAGAGGAACTAAAGAAACTGGTGCAGCGGTAGGAAAAGTGCTTAGAAGTCAACGGTGATTATGTAGAAAAGTGAAGTGGGTTTGTACTAAACTAAACCTGCCAATAAAAGCTTTTACTAACAAATCTATATATATTTTTAAGACCAAATGGCCCTTACTTTTTGAATAACCCTCGTATAATTACAAGAGTGCTATTGCAAAAGTTTTTTCTTGGTTGATGATGATTAATGGGGTTTTGTGGCGCAAGGGCCAGGGAAGGCCAAAGAGTGCCAGCTTGGCTAAAACAACAGAATTGAGTACACCATCACAGATTCAAGATATGGGCACAATTTACGGTTACCAAGCAAAACCTGATGTAAAAAATCAAACAAACCAATTCAAGAAAAAACTAGTAAACACGTGATAAAAAATATGATGAACATGATAAACAATGCAATCATGCACATAATGCATTATACAAAACCTCAGTGCCGGTGGAAAAGCACTTATAGATGAAAGGGCGTACATTTTAAATACTGGAACATCGTGAAGAAAGCAAGGAAAAAAAAAAGTAATGCAGTAGAACCCCGCTGATATACGTTTTTCATGCGACCGTACAAAAAAAGCTAAGAGCCAGGAAACGCAAGAGCCGAGAAATAGGAAAAATTGAGAAATAAGAGTAGTGTGGAACTGCATACAATATTATTTTAATTCTTACGTGTGAAAAAAAGTTGTAGTTTCACCCGAAAGCCGAAGCATCAATTGCGATAGCAAATTAGTAGACAGCTAGACAATGTAAGGATAGTAGTTTTATCGTCCATATAAACTTGTAAACATTCGCTTATTAACTATATTAACGAGCATTGGGTCAGCGCCCACAGCCAAACATGAACACCTCACACTCGATGAGCGCGGACACGCGCTGTCAAATGCTGGCGTGAGGAAGTGAGCCAAGTGACCTTCGTGTAGCTGTCTATCGCTTCAACGCAAACTGAGCGCCGAGAACACACAGCACGCACAAAGCTACGAGCCGCCGACGCACCTACACTGCCTAGACTCTGCCCCCAACACAGATCGCTTTCAAGATACGGCCCGCGCGCCACCGCGCAGTACGCAATTGACGCTAGAATACAACGCCGCTCGCTGTCCCTCCCTCCCTCCCCCTCCCCGCTCGCCGGTGTCTCGAGCACAATGGGAGAAGGCACGCTCCCTCCCTGCTTTTCTTTCTTGCGCGCGACGAGATTTAGACGCGGTCGTCAGCTCCCCTCGCACACTTTCACTCACACATACAGCATAAGGCGCGCGGCGACGGCGTTATCGCCCTTGGACTTTATACGGAACATCTATGCGCCAAAATTTTAGGGCCACAACGTGTCATAGACACCATCTTCAGTTAGCAAATACGGATCTCAAAGGCCATACTTTTGCTGGCGGAAACCGAAAATATGCCATAGGTGTCGCCCCCTAGACTTTGGGCGGCCAATGCCATCGTCAAGCCATCAAGCCAAGCGACATGAAGAGTCAAAATGGTCGCTCGGGTCGGCGCGGGGTGGCAGTTCGCAACGTATGATGCGGGAACGACGCAACAGCGGGGTTACCAATGCATTGCGTTTTATGGGAGCTGTGCTGGGACCGACCGAAAACGCAGCACCCGGGAACCTAACAGCGGGTTTCTACTGTATTAGGTAGCTAACAAAGTATGCATTACACGAGGGTGTTTACAAGAGGTACAACTAAAAATGTTGCTAACAGAGAAGCAAGCTAAAATTTAAAAGAAAAAACGAAAAGTGCTAGCATATGAAAATAAGTGACAAAGTAGAGCAAGCAAATCAAAGCTGTAAGGCGAGTAGATTTTCTTCCACAGAACCAGCAAATGTATCTAATGAGCAGCTGCTACTAATGGACTTGCTCACATTATTCCACTCTTTTATGGCTAAAGGAAAGAACGAATTCTTAGAGCAGTCGGTATGAAAGGAATACTCATCGAGTGTTTGTGTGTGTTTATGTCACGTTGGCAGTGTTTCAGTTCAGGAGATGTACCTAGAGGTATCAATGTTAAACTGGTTGTGCAGAAACTGGTACATCAGTTTAGAACGGACTAGTACTGCTCGGTTTTGTACTGTCAAGATTCCGGCTCAGTTAAATAGCTTGGTGTGTGAGTCTGCTAGTTTATGTTTACTGTATATATACCGCAGTGCTTACCTTTGTGCACCTTCTAGTTTGTTAATTAGTTGCTTAGTGTATGGAAACCAAACAACATCTGCGTACTCAAAGACTGGCCTGCGTTTCACTGCAGAAAAGGCGATTCACTGCAGTGGCTGTAACGTTTTTAATATGGGAGTTCCCTCTGAAGTCGTGTGTTAATGTTAATCCGAGGTACGTGCGTTCTTGAACTTGTACCAGCGGTACGTCATTGACGGTATACATAAAGTTCACGTTACTTTTATTGCGATAGCAATTATATGGACACTTCAACGGGATTTCTGCCGTCGGCGTCGCCGTCGTCGGCGCCGTCAGGTTCCGTATAGATTCCAAGAGCGATAAAATCGTCGCCGCGCGCTGTATGCGCGAGTAAAAGCGCGCAGGGGACGCGCGCTATCACGGAGAGCCAACGCACGGCGGAAAGCAAACGCGATTGTCGGCCAAAAGGCCGTGGGGGTATGGGGGGGGAGGGAGGCGGGGCGACGCTGTGCTACGGCACCAAATGCTTATCTTGCAACCCAACGCAAGGAGAACTGGCAACGCAATCTCCCACGCGAAAGCAAAAAAAAAAAAAGCGGGGAGGCAGCGCGGGAGGGACAGGGGGAGCAGCTTCTACTCTGCCAACAAATACGCTTACACTGGCTGTGGTGGCCGTCGCCCGCACCGTCTCTTCATCTCCAACACGGCTCTGACCTTTATGCGCTGTCCATTCCCCGCTCAGTTTCCGTTGAAGCGATAGACCGCACGATTCTTCGCCCGCTGCAGCGGCCGCGCCAGCGTTTTGACAGTCGTTGTCTGCGGTCATTCAGTGTGATCTATTCATGTTTGCTTGTGCGCGATGACACCACGCTTGTCAATTCAGTTAGAAAGTGAATGTGTCCAAGTTTCTGCGGCCGATAAAACTACTCTACTATCCCTACTCCGAATAGCTCTCTACCAATTTGCTATCGCAATTGATGCTTCGCCTTTCGGGCGAAACCGCGACATTTTTTTCTTCTAGTGATAGATAGAACAGCAGATTTCTTAGTACAGTAAAAGCTCGATGATACGATCACGGCTAATACGAATTTCCAGATGATACGAATTTTCCTGTGGTCCCGGCCGAGCCCCATTAATTTGCAACGTGCTAGAGAACGGTTGTTACGAATCAATTTTCAGCCTGCGTCGGTTGACACGAATAAACGCCGCCCCACCGACGGCCGCGAAAGAGAACAGCGCGCAGTCACGCGCTTTCTCTCCTTCTCTTTTGGTGCGGAGGCGCGGCGCCGGACAGCGCGGACTCCGCGAGTGGGCGCGAAGAGTTTAAAGCGGTGGCGCTTTTGTACTTTTCCTCCATTTCTGCGAGCCGTCCGATGGAGTGGCTGCTGCGCTTCGGGCCGCATTCTTCGTGTTTGCGCCATTTTGCCTAGTCGCAGCGAGCTATGTCTCGCAAGCGGAAAGCACTCTCCTTTAAAGAGAAATTACACATTCTTCGAAAGGTCGATGAGGATCCCAAGAGGAAGCGGACGGAGTTGGCTAAGGAGCTAGGCCTCGCAACGTCAACACTGAGCACAATTGTTGCACAGCGAGACTATCATGAAAAACGTGCTTTCGTTCAACGTCAACGCGAAGCAAGCGAATTCGAACACGCTTATTTCGAACATACCGCGCACCGACAATGCTCTTAGCAGCGCGCCAAATCACGCGGCGGCGCCTCCGACCGGCATTGCTCCGACACCGCCATAGAGCAAAAGCTCAGGAGAGACCCCTCAATGCCGCGCGCGAAGGAATGGGGAAAAAAAAAAAGAACCCGCGGCGGAAATTTCCTTCTCTCTCAAATTACAAGGTCGCCGTTTCTGCATCGCGACGGAACAAGCGTGTACGTGCTGACTAGAGTGTTCTAGACAACCGTATTCTAGCACACACTAGTGCCGACGTCTCAGCCACGCGGATAAAATGGCAGTGAACCCTTCTCCTCTATTTTCTAGTCACATGTTGACCTTGCACGCTGCGGCAGCAGCGCAGAGGGAAGCAGCGGCGGAGGCGCAGTCGGGCCAACGAAACTGCCCACGCCCGCACACGCTCGCTTCCCGATAACGGCAGAAAACGAAACTTTAGGGGGTGGCTAAAATAAGCTGGCGCCAGCACGGCGGCGGGCGCGCACGGAGATGTGCGCACGGAGTCGAAGGTGAGAGAGCTACGAGGGAGTTGAGAGGGAGGGCGAGGGGAGCCACCGAAGCGGCGGAGTTGACGCGGCCAAATCCGCTTCCCTGCCGCCCTCCTCCCTCACCTTCGACGGTCTCCGCGCGCACCCGTGTGCCGGCGCCGCCCGCTCGCTCCCTGAAGCTTCGTTTTCTGTCGTTATCGGGAAGCGACCGTTAGCCGGCGTGGGCAGTTTCGTGGCCCGCGCTTGCTATGCGCTTGCGCGCCGCGATATTTCACGACTCGCACCGTTCGTGCATCGTGCTATGGTGCACTAATACTTCAAAAATACGTCCTTTTAATTCGAACAAATTTTCGGGCCCCTTCGAGTTCGAATTATCGAGATTCGACAGTAGTTTTAATTGTGTTTCGATGATACGAATTTCGGCTAATACGAATATTTTTCGTGACCCCGTGAGATTCGTATCATCGAGCTTTTACTGTATTGATAGTCATCTGACAGTCGGCACACCAGTTAGACACTGCTTTTACGTCGTCGTTTAATGCTATGTGGCCATCATGGGAGTTAATATTTCGATATAAAGAATGCAGTCGTCTGCAAATAGTCTGATGTTTCCTGCGATTTTTTCTGGTAGGTCATTATTAAAAATTAGAAATAAAATGGGAGCCAGAACGCTTAGTTAACGTACCCCCAATATTACGTGGGCTGTCGGGGAAATCTGTCCACAAATTGGGTACGGCTATCAAGGTAGTTGCAAATCCAGTCTAATATGGGGCCTGTACCTAGTGTAACCTCAAGTTTCCTTATAATCGTTTTGCGGGATACCCGATGGGACACTTCCGAGAGATCGAGTAGGATGCGGCGGCCAACGTGAGCACCGAATCAGAATGAAACTACTGTTTGCCGCAACTGCTGCAGACAAAACATGCACGGCCGCTATCTACGCAATCGTGGATGACAACTACGCAGTTATGAAGGCAAGCGGCCAACGAGGTGTTATGTGTGGCAGTAAACACGAGAATAAATGCTACAAAGGCGCAAACAGGTATGATGCATTCCGGCATTCCTCTCATTACCGCACCATTTCCACTGACGACTATGGCGATGTAAACTCCGCTGCTTGGTTTCGGTTGGACCTTAGCACCGCCTTTGCTCTTTCGTGTCGCACATTTGTGCCACTATGCACTCGCCAAACTTTGAGAGTGGTCAGAATTAACCGATGAGCGTGCAAATAACAAGAATTGACAACATAATGCATATGCCTGCCGAGACCAGAGGACGAATCCAAATTAACCAAATTTCCAATATTAACGAGGGTAGTATTAACAAGGTTTTACTGCATGTACTTAGTAGTGCGCTGAACTACCATATGTCACTTACAGAGCTCACATATTTTCTTGGTGGCAGAGAGCAAAGTTCACCGACGATTACTTCCACATCACTAACACAGGGTTCGTACAGGTTTACAAGTAAAAAATTCAAGGCTATTCCATGACTTTCCAGGACCTGTCACAGGTTTTTCAAGGACTCAAAGCAGCATCCAAAGTAGGATTTCTTTACTCCAACATTTCCAAAATGACTAGTTTTATTGCACTTACAATAAATAAGTGTATATCACAATTATAATAAAAATGTCTAGCC